>NW_004440426.1:517986-541745 GCF_000330505.1 Entamoeba invadens IP1
TTCTCTTGCTAGACAACCTCGAGGGACATCTGGAAGACGTGCAATTTTCAACACTGAAGAAATCGAATCTCTTGTAACTTTCGTGAAGAAACGAGAAGGAGACCAGGATCCTGCGGGTTATTCTGATTTGTTGTGGTTCGTTAGTAATACGCTTGGACGTGATGATGTGACTGTGAAAGCATTTTATAACTTTGTCAACAAGGAAAGGAGAATCATGACCACCAAAGCAAAGCCAATGGAAGAAGAACGCATCGAAGTGAGCAGAGAATCCATCGACACTTATTTTGATTACTTGGAAACAAATATAACTGGTCTACCCACTGGATTTATATTTAATTGTGACGAATCTGGTTACCAACAATGGGTCGACAAAACGTCAAAGACTGTCATTGTTTCTTCAACATCAAGTGGGGAAAACATGCACTTCCCACTCAATGGAAACGGAGAAAGAACCACAATGATGGGATGTGTTTGTATGGATGGAACTACCACTGTTCCTTTTTTCATCGTACCCAATGTATCAATTGAAAAAGAGTTGATGGAGATGGGAATCACCAAGAGTACAGCTTGTATTAAATATTCCAAGAAAGCTTTTATAAACAACATGTTGTTCAAAGAATGGCTTAAATGCATTTTTCTCCCAACTATATCAACAAAAAGAAAAATGCAAAAATACACAGGACCTGCTGGTCTTATTATAGACGGGTTCGGTTCTCATATTGACACTGAAGCGGTTTCATTACTCACAAGTCATAATGTGAAGATATTTCTTCTGCCATCCCACTCGAGTCACCTTTTACAAATGCTTGATGTTGGGGTGTATGGAAATCAAAAGAGGGTCATTAATACCGAAAAAGTTTTCATGAAGACTGAGTACAATAACATGTCGTACAACTCAGTCCAAATAATATCAATTGTTAACTCTTGGCAAAAGGTAACAACCACTAAAAATGTTATTTCATCTTTTATAGCTTGTGGGTTGGTGCCTCGCCTTTTGAACAACTTGAAGACAGTTTGTGAGGTGGTGAGACAGAGTTGCAGCAAGATAGACTTTTATCTAAATACAGAAGAACTAACCTCCCTCAAAGAGCAGCTGGCTTTTACAATTTCCAATATGGAGCTTGTCACTAAAAAGGCACTTAAAGAACTTCGTCTAAAATATCGTGGAGTTCAATACTCAGTTCTCGAAACCAGGTTTGGACTGATTCTTTTCAAAGCCAAGAGAGTGAAACTTACCAATTATAATGAATGAAAGTTGATTCATTGTTTTGATAAATATTAACTTTTTAAATACATTTAAAAAATATAACGGAAACTAAAAATTTAAAAACACTAAAAACTTAAAGTAAAATCAATAAGAGTTTTTTTACCGATAAAAATTAGACACTTAATTGATAAAAAAACATTATCTAAAAAACTATAATATAATCAAAAAAGAACTATTAAAATTAAAAACAATTATAATTTGCAATTAGGAAAACCGAGTGAATAACAAGGCCAAAATAATGGAGTTTATCTACTATTTCTGACATTATAAAATTTAAACCCTATCCTTGAACTGTGAAACATTAAAAGGTTTGTTGTTTATCTTGACAGAAAAGAATTAAAAGAAAGAGTGGTCGCTATATTTTACAACGACACGGCGGAACACTTTATACAATAACACGAATTACGAAAACTTTATGAACACACCCGCTAAAAATACATCAAATCAAAATCACTCAGCCTTCGTATATTGAAGGTTGCATTCCCGAGAGCGTCATTTTGGTGTGGTTTGCAGCTTGTTTATCAATTATAATTGAAATTGTAAAAGATCTCGAAATTGATCGATTTCATTATTTTTATGTTTATTTAGATTTAAAAAAATTGAAATTTGTTTTTTATAAAAAGAAAAACATATTATTGAAAGTAAATGTTATTGTTAAATTTTCAATAATTTTTATTTCATAATAGAATGTTCCGTATATAGTTTCAATTTAATTGGAATATTCTAAGGTGTACAACGTTTGAGTAGTGTACAACGTTGTAGCAAGTACTCTATCTGATAATATTATTTAATCAATTTTAATTAACATTTTTATTTGTTTATGAAAACAGTTTATTTTCGTATTGTTTTTATTACTAATATTAATTTGTTAAATTATATATTTTATTGAAGGACGAATCTTTAACAAAAACCAATTCATTTGAGTTTATGAATGATAAAATGTTTTATAAATAATTTAAAAGTTTGAATTTAAGTTGAACTATTTTATCAAATAAGTCAAAAATCATTCTAAATCGTTCATGAAAAGTCGCCAGTAGAGTCAGTCCGTAAACGTTGTACACTCCCCAAACATTGTACACCTCAGAATATTCTAAATAACGACTAAATCTTCCACAAAATATGTAAATCTTAAAATAGAACACCAATAACTTTACTAATAACATTTTCTTTTTCATATTATGTTTTTCTTTTTCCAAATCAAAACGAACATAAAATCAATAAATTCATTTAATTTCAAGATCTTCACTTTTCTTGTCGAAATCAACAAACACCCCGGAAACCATGCCAAAATGACGATCTCAAGTCGAGACCGTTCAATCGGCGAGAGTTAGTTGGTTTCCACTTATTGGGTTGTATATGGGGAGGTTTTCCGTCGGGTCGTTGCGGCAAGGAGTCGCCTCTAGTTTGTTAATTTATATTTCCAATTCAATTCAATTTAATACAAAGAACAAACATCTTATGTTTTTTAGTTCAAAGATAATGTTTAAGTTCTCTAAAATCAAGGATAAAGGTCGTTGGTGTTTTGTTGGCTCTGTTATTCACTCTTTTTTCCTAATGATAAGTCTGTATTATTTCAAGGGTTTTTATAGTATAATTTATAGTTTTGTATAGAATGTTATAATATTTTTATTTATCGTTCAATTGATACACCACCATATTTTATCGGATTTAAATTCAACTCAAATACATTTTACTGCAAGTTTTTTTCATTTTAATATTATTCGTTTCCGTTATATTTTTTAATAATAAACATTTAAAGGTTCAAAAATCCATTATAAACCATATTTTAACTATAAAATACTTACTAATAAAACTATCAATTGTTTAATTTAAAAGTTATGATGCTTTTTGTTTTGCAATAGACTGAATAAAAAATTTTCAAAAAAAAGTTTTAAACATGTGAGTTTTATAACACAGCTCATAAATGCTTTTTGGCAACATTATTTGAATATAGAATTACAAGAGCCAGTTGCTTTAAAAACACTTGGCTTTAGTAATCACAATAAAGGCTGAACACTTGAATTATAATTTAGTTTGATTAATGTGTTTGTGTTATTTTTTGTTGTTGTATTTTTTAAAAAAATTGAATCGTCTTATCGTTTGTTTAATGCTTTCAATAAGACGAAGCATTGTTAATGCTAACCTCTCGACTGTATTATTACAAAAAAGCTTTGAATCAATGAATTTTTTTCTATGAGTTAAAAAGATTTAAATTAAAGCATACCAGAATCCCTGATATGTTCAAACATATAATTATGTTAACTTGATGCCACATTTTCATTTTATTGTGGTTCAAAAAGCTTATAAATTATTCATAATAAAAATTATGTCTTGCTTGTGTTGAAAAGTGTTATTTTTTAATTTTATTTACTCATCCAGTTTTTTGTTTTCTATCTTTTCTGAACATTTTTTTTTGCTTTTGGAAATAAAAGGAAGATAAATAATAGGGTTAAATAATTACCAAAATGTGGGATTATTAGGGTTAACATATTTTGTTTTGGAGTTGCTTTAATTCAATTATTTCTTTTTTTTACCCTTTGAAATTGTTTTAAAGCGGGAATTGCTAAAAAATTTAGTTTTAACATGGTAAACATTATTGTTATTTGCCGATAGTTTCGTTTATTGTGGGAACTTTCTATAGTTCTAAAAATATAACACCAAAAACAACGTTTGGGGAGTGTACAACGTTTACGGGCTGACTCTATTTTCATTTTTTTTTGGAAAAGTGAAATTATTTTTTGAATTTTTTTCTGAAAAAAAAAGAAAAAAATAAAAATTTTTCAGTCCTCGAAGGGTTAATTTAAGCACCAAAGGGTTGTGTGTTTTTTGTAACAATTTGGAAACGAATAACATTTTTTAATAAAATGTTTTTGAACTAAAATTTAGTCTTGCACGCCCTTTCTCTGTAAAAAAGACTAAAAATTTTAACTTGCCCACCTTGGGGAAGTCACTTTAGTTAAAAATTCAGTAGTTTACTTTCATAAGAAAGAAAACTAATAAACACGAATTAAAATATGATTCCTGTTTCAAAACAGAATATGGAATTGAAACGTGTATTAAGAAAGATGGCATATGAAGATAAAACTAAATTATCATTGAAAGAGTATTGTTTTGAAAGATAGTTATTCAATGATTTGATGTGGCATTAAAGAAACAACAATTTCTTTTTTATTTTCACAATATTTTGCGGACTCATATGAAAGATATTTTGACAATTGGAATCGGTTGCTGTAACAAACTCGCTGCTTAAAAATACAGAAATGATGTTTTTTATTGTTTCGTTGTGTTGTATTGACTGAATGTTGTTAACCAATTGATTGTTTTTTTGCTCCATCCTTTTGAGAAAACAGAGTGTGTCGTTTAAGCAAGTTTATTCAATCAATTCACTGTAGTAATTCATTTTTTGGTTTCTTAAAGCGAATTGAGCACTTTGCAATTCAATTTCAGTTTTTGTATTTAAAATATCAACTTTGTTTTTCAAAATAACAACTTCATTCATCATGAGTTCAGTTTTTTTTTCTATATTAAATTTTATAGTTCTATCTTTTTAATTAATTAATTTATAATAGTTTGTTTTTTCGAAAAAATAAAATGTTTTTTTAATTTATTATTAACAATATTATATTTTACTATAGTTAAGAAAAGAGCCATACTTTTTTATCGAGCCGGACTTTTTTCCACCAACTCTACTGGGTTTTGTAATAAAATAAAAAATGATTTGAACAATTTTTTCTTCTTTATTTGTTTTCTTAAAAAAGCTTCAAGTTATGAAAGTGTTGAGGGTTGTAAGTTAGACAAACAAGTATTTGTAGATAAGTGAAACAAAAAATAATTCATATGAGAACACAGAACACTAATTTATACAACCGAATTACTCTTTGCAGACTTCAGCAATCTCTTTGACGATATCAACCCACACCTTCTTCTCGATTTTTGTAACACTGACAAGTTCCTTTAAACACAATGGTCTTGGTTCGTAGTATTTCTCCCATTTATTCACTAGTCCTAGTAAACCCTCATTACAACTTTCACCCTTCTGAACATTCTTCATCTTCTGCAAGATATCTGGGATTTTGTCTTTATATCTTATTAACCCGATCATCCCAGTGTTTAAACAACATAAATTTGAGTATGAAATTTCGTTCTTTTCAAAATACTTTATTACGTTGAAAAGTATAAGATGTGTGTTCTCAGAAAACCAGTTTTCAACCCCCATGGGTTTATTCTCTAACATAATTAGTGTTCGCAACAACACACTCGAGCAGAACGGATTTTGCACAGCACAATCCAAGACATTTGATATTTCACAGTACTTCATAATCTCTACAAGCCCATCCATATTGTTTTTAATAAGAGCACCAATGCAATCATATGCGTGAATTAAGTTTGAACTGACGGTTTCATGCTTGATGAACTCAACCAAATACCTTAGAAACCCGAGATCAATCCCAATATACTTCTCTAAACTGACACTAATTCTCCGACATGATGATTCCACTGTTCCAAGAAGCACATCTCGATAATTTTGTGGTATATCGTCCATCACAAGGTCTCTCACTATCAAAGCCAAAACTCCCTTTTTCTTATCGAAAACACCATTCTTCTCGTCTTCAGAAAACAAGAGTTTGGAACCACTTTTGAAGACCCCTTGTATAAATTCGTTGAAGAACTCAAAGAGTGAATTTGCTGGTGAAGCATTTGTATTCTCATTGCTCTGCATTTCCGTGTAGTCAAATTTGTCGTAAATGTTAGAAAGAACCTGATCAAAATTATCTTGAACTAACACATCAGTTGCCCTTTCTGTGTGCGTTACAAATGAGTACACAATGAAAAACAATATCTTCATCTGCGACATACACACAGAATTAAAATCGGTGATTTCAAATTGAACTTTTGGATAGTGCTCAAAGTAATAATTCGCTAATACTTCTGTTGACTCAATGGCTGAGCGTTCAGGCACAATTGTAAGTCGTTGAAAGAGATTTGTTGTTGTTTGAAGTGTGTTACTCTACGTGTTAGTCATTCAGATTAAGAATTTATATATTCATCTCCTTTGATTAAACACAAATGAAAGATATACAACACAAACCATTGTGAATAATCTTACTACCTTGGTAAGTACACCACAATTTAAAAGAAACTCCGCATTCTTTTTTGTCACTTCATCGTTCTGGCACAACATGTTATATAGTGTAGGTTCGACTCTTCCTATATCGAATATAGAGAGACTCTTTAACGTGTTTGAAATGTCCATGTAGTTGTCCAAAGCGTAATCCTCCATAGTGTTCAGTAAATTGAAAGACGTGATGCATGACATCTGGAATGTCTCGTGGTACTTTAACAAAGCTATCGTGTGTGTCGTTAACTCGAAAGTGCAGAGAGTGGTATTAAAAAATTGGAGTTGGATGTAAAAGAGAAAGATCGAAAGAATCTCTGCTTTACACTTCAAGAAGTCTGATGCGTGTGAATCGTCACTTAACATCTCTTTACACAACGCGTACATCCCGCTTTGAAAAAAGTGAGAAGTTTGCTTTTCCGATTTGTTTGAGTTCAAAACGTCCTCTTTATAAGACATGAGAAGTGTGTGTAAGACTGGTATATCTTTAGATGTGTAAGCATTATATACGGACTGTACCTGAGAATCCGTGAAAATTGAAAGAGAAGTCGGTAACCCATATTGTACTTCGCGAATTTGGTTCAACACAGTCCGCATAGAAGAAACGATTGTTTGCTTTTTTCTTGTTTTAATTTTATATTAATTCGATGTTTTGATTTTTAGAATCAAATGACGAGATTTCCTAAAAATAAAGTTATATCGGATTGTGTTTTAATTGTTTATTTTTTTAATGTTATTTTCTTATTTTCTTTTTTATTAAATTCCGTTAAAATATTTTTAAGAATGGTCTAAAAAAGGGTTTGTTATAATTATTTCCTTCAAATTCTTAAAAATTCTCTAAAAACGAATTTAGCAAATAAAAAAATACAATCTAATGTTTATTATAATGATAAAATTAACATTGTTTTTAGTATAATATTTGAAAAAAAAAAAAATAGACAAAAAACTTTTTTTACATAAAAATTTTTATAATTTTTCTAGATAATAATAAATGGTTCATTTATTACAATAAGAACTATATTTTAAACTAAGTTTTTGTTTGAAATTTTTAAAAATAAATATTTACAAAAACAAGTTTTAGTTCTTTTTTGAAATCAAAGATTTATTTTTGTTTTTTAAAATGATATACAAATAAAATGTTTTATAAATGTTATTCATTGACTCAAAAAAGATTTATTAAATATAAGAAATAGAACAGAATTAATAAGATATTAAAATTATAATAATATTCAAAAAAGAAAAAATATGATAAAATATGATAAATTAAATTATTAAAAAACAGCCCAATAAAAATGAATCCCACACAAACAGAGGAAAACACCCTTCAATAAGTGATTAAAAAAACCCTTTTGATAAACACAAAAAATGAGAAACTTCAAAAGAGTAGATTTTGATGGAAGAAGAGATAGATCGGAAATCAATGGAGTATGTGAAAACACACAACATTCCGATGGAAGACGCCGAAGAGGTGTACTGCCCAAATCTAGGACGACCAGTTAATACCGCCGAAGACAAATGGCGTCTTATTCCCGCTTTTGTGAAGTCGCGAGGGCTTGTCAGACAACACATCGACTCGTTTAATTACTTCATCGACGAAGAAATTCGCCAAATTGTACGAGCGAACGACAAAGTCACTTGTGACGCAGATTCAAAATTTTATTTGAAGTACTTGGACGTCTGGGTTCACCAACCGTGTGTTGAAGAGAATTACAAGAAAGAGCCAATAACACCTATGGAGTGTCGATTAAGAGATTTGTCATATACAGCGCCGATCCAAGCTTCAATAGAGTTCACACGAGACAAGAAAGTGTATCGAAAGACTGTGACCATTGGATATATGCCAATCATGTTACAAAGCAAACACTGTGTCCTCTACAACAACACTTTTGATCAGTTTATGAAACATGGAGAGTGTCCAATGGACCCCGGAGGATACTTTGTTGTGAAAGGAGTTGAGCGAGTTATTCTCTCTCAAGAACAGATGTCCAAGAACAGAATTTTGATTGAGACATCTTCGCAAGGGTTTTTGTCTGCTTCTGTGACGTCAGCCACACACGAAGTCAAGTCAAGAACAGTAGTGTATTTGAAGAGGGGAAAGTTGTATTTAAAGCACAACAGTTTGACTGAGGACGTTCCTGTAATGATCATCATCAAAGCTATGGGGATGGAGAGTGATATGGAATTTCTTCAATTCGTTGGGAACAGTTATACGAGTAAGATGATCAATTCGATTGAGGAGTGCAAGACAAAGAATGTTTTAAATCAGCGCGAGGCTCTTCGATATGTCGGGAACCATTTGAAGATATATACTGGGCAAAAGGGGTATATCTCTAAGAGACCCAAAGTCGACGAAGCTCGAGATGTCTTAGCAAATTTGATTCTTCCTCATATCGAAGTCCTTAGATACAACTTTAAGACCAAAATCATATACATTGCGCTGATGGTCAGTTGGATTTTGAAAGCGGATGAAACAGGAGAGTTGGACGACAAGGACTATTATGGTAACAAAAGAATGGAATTGGCAGGACAAATGATGTCGCTGTTATTCGAAGATTTGTTTAAACAATTTAACACTGAACTGCAGACTATAGCGACAAAGGAACTCTCGAAGAAGACACGAAGTGAAAGTTTTGACATTCTAAAGCACATTTCACCACACAGAATAACAACTGGACTCATCCACGCACTTTCCACTGGTAACTGGGTGTTGAAGAGATTTAATATGGACCGCGCCGGAGTGACACAAGTACTATCTCGATTGAGTTATATCAGTGCATTGGGTATGATGACTCGTCTCAATTCACACTTTGAAAAAACACGAAAGGTATCTGGGCCGAGAAGTTTACAAGGGAGTCAATGGGGTATGGTGTGTCCTTCAGACACCCCCGAAGGAGAGTCTTGTGGGTTAGTGAAGAACTTTTCGTTGTTAACCGAGGTCACAACAGACTCTGATGATCAAGCCATTATGACCATGTTATTCAATTTGGGAGTTGAAGACGCCAATTTGATTTCTGGGGACGAGTTAAATAGCGAGAACAGTTACTTAGTCTTTTTGAATGGACAGTTACTTGGGATCCACCAAAATCCCATTCACTTTTTGAGACAATGCAGAGTACTGAGAAGACACGGGAGACTTGGGAAGAAAGTGTCGTTGCATTTGAACGAGACACAGAGGAGTATAAACATTTCATCGGATGGAGGGAGAGTGTGTCGTCCACTTATTGTAGTTGAGAATGCTAAGAGTAAAATTGGGCCCAAAGAAATTCGTGATATAGTGGAAGGGTTTAAGACAATTGAGGATTGTATCAAAGACGGGATGATCGAGTACTTGGACGTGAATGAAGAGAACAACTCATACATTGCGATATACGAGAACCAGATCAACGAACACACCACACATCTTGAAATTGATCCATTGTCTATTCTTGGTGTTGTTGCGGGTCTTATTCCATATCCACATCATAATCAATCTCCACGTAACACATATCAATGTGCTATGGGTAAGCAGGCTATAGGGACGATTGGGTATAATCAGTTTAAAAGAATCGACACCTTGCTGTATCTGTTGTATTACCCACAAGTCCCAATGGTTAGGACAAAAACAATCGACATGATTAATTTTGACAAAGTGCCTGCTGGAGAGAATGCTATGGTTGCTGTGATGAGTTATTCGGGATATGATATTGAAGATGCCTCGATACTGAACAAAGCGTCCATCGACAGGGGCTACCAAAGATGTTTTGTATACAGAAAGGCGGATGTTGTTATTAAGAAGTATCGCAATGGGATGAGCGATAGAGTTGTGTGTCCAACTGACGAAGAACGAGCGATGAAAAAGTACAAAGTACTTGACTTTGATGGCGTCTGCTCTCCAGGAACTAAACTCATGCCGGGGATGATCTATTTAAACAAGCAAGCTCCCAACAACACGACCCGACCTATCACAACAGACGTACCAACCGATGAAGACTTCAGACGCGAAGCTCTGACATACAAAGGTTCTGTTCCGAGCTATGTGGATAAAGTATTAATTACTTCTTCTGATGAAGAGCCTTTGAAGATCAAAATAGGGTTACGGACATCACGTCGACCAGAGTTGGGGGATAAGTTTTCGTCAAGACATGGACAGAAGGGAGTCACTGGACTCATTGTGAAACAAGAGGACATGCCTTTTACTGGTGATGGGATATGTCCAGACGTGATTATGAATCCGCATGGTTTCCCGTCACGTATGACGGTCGGGAAGATGTTAGAGTTAGTGAGTGGGAAAGCCGGGTTAATGGATGGGACGTTCAAATATGGCACTGCATTTGGTGGCGACAAGTTGGACGACATGTCGAAGATTCTAATTGAGAGTGGGTACTCGTATGACGGCAAAGAAGTGTTGTATTCGGGGATCACTGGAAAGACGTTGAGAGCATACATCTTCATAGGTCCTGTGTATTATCAAAAATTGAAACACATGGTCTTGGATAAGATGCACGCCCGTGCGAGAGGTCCAAAGTCTTCTTTAACGCGACAACCGACAGAAGGAAGATCGAGAGATGGTGGGTTAAGACTTGGGGAGATGGAGAGAGATTGCTTGATTGGATACGGAGCGTCGAATTTGTTACTTGAACGGTTGATGTATTCGTCAGACGCATTCAAAGTGACGGTGTGTAGAAAGTGCGGATTGATGGGATATTGTGGGTACTGCAAGTACTGTCAGTCGTCTTTGAATTGCTCGACAATCACTATGCCTTATGCGTGCAAACTCCTTTTCCAAGAAATGCAGTCAATGAATGTCGTGCCAAGATTGTCCTTTAGGAATGTCTGATTTTTTTATTGATCTTAAAAGCAAAGTTTATTTTATAGTCTAATTTCATATTAATTGAGGATGGTTTGGACTTATTAAGATATTAATTGTGTTTAAAAGAAATTTTTAATGATTTAATAAGAATCAATTCATTAAAAAATTCATCAATTTTTCAATGAATTGATGAATAAATATCAGACAAGTATTATTTAATTTGTAATTTGTAATAAAAAAATGATGTTTGATTGGATTTTTTCTAGAATAATTTACTATATTCAATTATATTGTATATTATAATATATAGTATTTGAATTCCTTCTTGAAATTGAAAGAATTAACGTGTACTTTTTATTAATTTCAATATTGTTTAACTAGTATATTTAGATAAAAATATAATAATTTATTCTATACATTTGTGTTAATGAATTAATAATTAACTCAATTGGTTATTTATAAAAATATTTGCAATTTAAATAAAAAAAAGATTAACTACTCACATTTTTCAATTATCCCAAGATCATTTTTTGTTTTGGTTGTGCATTTTTAATAGTTTGAAAACAATTATTTCCATTATATAATATAAAATACTACTGTTATATAGTTTAAAAAGGTGTTATTTTTTAAATATGCAATTATCTCTTCATCTTCTTAATCGAAGTTATTTATATTGAATCAATTAAACAACTCATCCCGGTGTTTTACATGTTTGGATGTGCAAATAACAAAAAAATTCATTTAATTCACACTGTGGAAAAAATGTTCTAAAAATACAATTCAAAAAATAATCAAATCCTGCAGTTTTAAGTCAAACATAGCTGTTATTTCCGTATAATTGTCGTAAACAAAAGAGTACCAAAAATAGTGTCAAAAAACTCAAAGCCAACAACTAAAGAATGATGGAAAAAGTCTTAGAAAAGAATTAGAAGCCCACCTTTTCAAGTCAAATAAGATAGAAAGACCTCAGAACTGCAAAATTCAGAGAAAGATGACATCGCGTGAAGACTTAGTATTTCTTGCCAAATTAGCCGAGCAAAGTGAGCGCTATGAAGAAATGGCGGACTTCATGAAGCAGATTACTTTGCAACTCCAGCAGACAAAGGTCGAGCCATCTGTCGAAGAACGTAACTTGATCAGTGTAGCTTATAAGAACGTCGTTGGATCCCGCAGAGCGTCTTGGAGAATCATTTCTTCTTTGGAACAAAAGGAACAAGCAAAAGGCAATACACAACGAGTTGAAGTGATCAAGGGCTACCGCATTAAAATCGAGAAGGAGTTGTCAGAGAAGTGTGACGATGTCTTGAACGTCATCATCACCAATTTGTTACCAAACTGCACTTCCACTGAATCCAAAGTCTTCTTCAAGAAGATGGAAGGTGATTACTATAGATATTATTCCGAATTCACCACCAGTGAGAAGAGAACTGAAGTCTCAAACAAGTCTCTTGCGGCTTATACTGAATCTATGGACATTGCTAAGGTTGAGTTGCCATCGACCAACCCTATCAGACTTGGTCTTGTTCTGAATTTCTCTGTTTTCTATTATGAAATCATGAACGACCCAGAGAAGGCTTGCCAATTAGCTAAAGAAGCTTTTGATGAAGCTATCAAAAAGCTCGACGAAGTCCCCGAAGAAACTTATAAGGACTCCACCCTCATCATGCAACTCCTCAGAGATAACATGACCTTGTGGACTTCTGATATGGAAAATGATGAGTAAGACTTTATTCAGACCTTGTTGAGACGTGTTTGGTTTTCTCCTATAAAGTAGTTATCATAAGGGAATAATAAGAAATAATCAATTCGTTGTAGAAAACACTTTTGTATTTAAAAAAGAGGGCAACTTGAGTCTGTCGGGGAGGGTCACGATATCAAACATTTGAGAAACACTTGTGGAATTGCGCGCGGACTGTGTCTTAAACTCACCGGATGTCACCCGTTTGTGATCGCCAAGTAAAGAAGAGGCTGACGCTGTTAAGAGGGTCACACTCTTTGGGATCTCAGAACTTGTTTTCAAATGCAATTTCTCGGGCCTTGAAACGGTCTTGTCACGTGTACGGAAAATACCTTTCTTTGCTTCGACTTTGATCTCCTTCTTCTTTTGTTTTTCTTCAATGAACTGAACGACGGGGTCTTCGTCAAGTAAGAGTAACCCATTGTGGTCATAATCATTGTAGGAGAGATTCACCATGTTGATTGCGGACTGCGGAAGACCTTCGATCATTGCCGCGATACAAGCCTTGGCTAAATTTGTTTTGGTGAGTGCCATGAAAGGGTCCAAATCGTTTGAGACAAGCATACAAGCGGAGAATATAATCGACAAATTGTCGACCCCCATTTTACTCTCGCTTTCATTCCGCGAAACAGTTTGGAGGAAATTGATGATAAAGATGACCGTCGATTTGTTGACAGCGGGAAGGATTTCAAGTGCTTTTAAAATCGAGTCCGGGTCTTTCTCAAATTGTTCGACAACATCTTCGTTGACAAAGTTGTCGTAAAACTTCGACGGGATGACCGGGTTTGGTAATTCTCTGAGAAAAAGCTTAAAAAGGCTGGCCAATGTATGACAACTACACTCTTTAAATATCGAGTAGTCCCCTTTGTTGAACCGCAACTTGTAACAATCAACTTCCTCCTGTTTCGCAGAAAGTCTAAAAATGCCTTCCGTCTTATCGCCACCAAACTTGAGTAACGAATCGCGTATTTGGAGAAGTAGAAGGGGAATGGAAAGTGTAGGACATACCATTTTCTGATACGTCATCACCATATTTAAATCAACAGAAAAGACAGGCTGTGCTACAGTAGTCGACATGATAAATATACTTTTAGTTAAGATGAACATTCATTATCTTTTTCGTTTTCTCTAATTGATAAATCAAATTTACTAATAAGTTCTATATTCATAATCATTATAATTACTTAAAAATATCGATTTATTTTTATAATCAGTTTGTTCATTGGTTTATTTTTAGTTGTTATTTTGAAAAAGTCTGGTAACTATAATGTATAGTAAGTTAAACTATATATGGTGTAATTTTTATTTTTTATTCTTTTGACTAAAAATAAATTAAATCATAATTAGTTTATTTAAAATTTTAATAAATTGATAAGTTTGTAATTTGATTCAACTTAAATTATTTAATAATAATAAACCCTATTTTTTTTTCTCAATTATGGAGGAAAAAAAATGCTTGAGTGTTTTTAAGTTATATCGTTTTAATGTTCCAACTAATAACATTATAATAAAAATTATAATACAAATTATCACCTCGGACAAAAAAAGTCTTGATGGGGCATTTTCAGCTTTCATGGTATACAGTACCATACATTTTATTATATTAATATTATTTTAATCTATAAAATTAAATGGAAGCGGTTTTTTATCTCCCCTGTAAAAATAATTTATTTTAATTTTTTGTATTAATTTAAATATCTTTTATTATAGTGAATAAAAAAAAACAAGTTTAGTATAGTAAATATAATTATTTTTAAATTATAAAAAAATAATAATTTTTAATTATAAAGGCTACTCTCGAGATTGTCAATACCCAAAAGATCTTAAGATCTTTTGGGTCGAATTAATTATTTTTTTTGTTAATCGGCATTTATTTCTTTTTTTAACCAAATAACATATAATAAAAAATTAATTAATTTTATCAAAGAAAATTTGAGCTTCATTAAATTCAAAATCTTTCGCAATCATTTCCACAGTGTTGAATTTATTCTCCAATATTTTCTTGATAAAGTAGACAACAAATCTTCCACAATCAAATCCATTTGTTTGTTGTGGTACACTAACATAATTTATATCAACAATTTGAATAACACTTTTACCAAAATCAATTCCAGTTAAAAAAGTTTTCATTTTTGATATTTTATTTGCAACCAATTGCTCATTCCAAGTATTTAAGCTATCCAATACACTGCATATAAAAACATTGTCGTTTTTCTTTTCTAGAACCATGAGAAACCAATGCCCATGTTCTCTTGGAGGTACAAAAACAGGAAATAACAATTTGTCTGCTTTTTTAACACAGCCAAAATATTCAAGTTTGCGATTAAAGTTATTTGGTTCCTCAAATACATTATAGGTTACATCAAAGAAAAAAGTATCTGCAATCCAAACATTTGTTACATTATTTACACTTACAACATCTTTCACATAATCATTGAGATCTTTATCGGAAAGCATTTTCCTAACAACATTTTGTTGATCTGGAAAACAACCAGTTAGTAATTCTTCTGAATTACTATAAGTTATCGTATCTTTAAAACTTGTGTCTTCTTTAAAAACTGTTTTTCATCAACCATTAAATGTGTACATGTGTTATTTTTGACATTTTCTGAAACACTTATGTCGTGTGATTTACCAACTATTTCATACATTTTTTGTGATATCAACGAAATAACATCTTTTTCGGTATCAAAACCCAAACTTGTATAATTAGTGCAATTGTCAGCAACATCAATCACATTATCATCTTTATTTTTCGTTTCGATTTGACCACAAACTTCTTTTTCACACTTTAAATACTTATCAAAACAATTACTGACTTCTGTTATTCCATTTTTTGGTTCGAATGAATTAAGGACTTTTCTAATTTATCATCTAATTTATTTTGTTGTTCTTCTTCGACAACTTCTTGGCTTGTTGTTTTTGTTTTGTAGAGGTTGATAAGGTAACATATAGTTATACACTGATAAAGCAAAAGTTACAAAACTTGGATATAAACTCAGATCATTTTCATAAGTCACCCTGAAAAAACGAAAAAAATTGTGTAACCTCCCAAATGTGTGTTCTACTATGTTTCTGTATGCCGAATGTGAATGGTTATAATCAAGAGCCTTTTCCTTTTTCTCTTCTTCCTTTTTTGACATTTTTTTAATGGAGTGTGCATGTATATTTGGTTTTTTTTGAAATAACCCAAATCGCCCAATGAAGCATGACCTACATCACAATAAGACTCTCTTGAACTTGCATGTAATTTCTGATCAGCAACAAAACCTTCAGCAATGTTATAGGATACAATAAAGCCAAGTGAATTAACTACAACCTCGATTTTTTTTACATGATTTGTTTACTTTCACATTATAGTTATATCTATCCCTTCTATTGATTTCATCTCCTCTAAAATTCAAAGATTTGATAATTTCACTTCTGATGCAGTGTGGCATTGTATCAATTGCTGTGTAAGTGTTGAGTGCCCAAGGAAACCTTTTCAATTGTTCAAAAAGTCTGCCAACTGCAAATGGAATATTTACATCGGGATTGTTTTTTACTAAGTTTATGAAAGTCCGTTGGCAAGTTTTTGTGAAATACAACATACAAGTCCTGAATTGGTATCCAATAAAACCTGACATTCTTTTGTTGACACGCTTTCTGTATTTATCATCAGTCTCATCTTCTTTTTGTTTACTCATACATTTGAATTGTTCGATGTTTAACAACATAAACAAAGTTTTAATATTAACACCCATTTTTAAATAAACTAAAACCATAAAAATCAGTGATTGGAATGAGAATATTCTGTTTTTATGATTGTTTCTGTTGTGAGTGTTTAGTGGTATAAAATAACATTTCTTAATAGATTCATTTCCTCTAAATTCATAATTTGTTGAATTTAGTAAATCACAAAAAGAATAAAATTGTGAAAATGTCATTCCACATAAATTTACCATCTGTACTTCATTCTGAATTATGTGATTTATAATGTCGATATTACACGATTGAAATTCTATTTCTGTTTTTATAATTTCCTCGGTGGAAGGTTTTTTTTGGAGGCAAAAAAGTGTTTTGAGTTAATAATGTTACTTCTTTCAAATTTAAAATGTGGTCTTCTTCGTATTCGGGCCATTTACCTGTTATTGTTGGTATAGTTGGAATATTATAAGATGGTGTAACAATTGGGTTTAAATACTCCAATATAGTTTTGACTGGTATTTTAAATGGAATTGTAGGTGTTGCACTTTCAGTCTTTTCAGGTTTTGATATTTTTTGTTTTTTTAAACACTTTTTTGGTAATATTTGGACTTATATTTTGTGTTTGTGCTATTGTTTGTTCGTATTCCGTTTTTTGTTTCAAATAATCGGTATCTTGCTCAGTTTTGTTTTTTCTCTTCTTTTCTTTATCGCTTCTTTGTTTTCTTGGTTTTTTGGGGATGGTAATATTATTTTCCTCCATTAACAATGATTTTTTAGATACGTTTTAGGTTTAGTTTAAATTCTACTTTTTATATTTGGTTTATTTTAAAATATATTTTTTTGTTTTCATTTTTTTCAAGTGGAAAAATAATTAATAATTTATTTTTATGAATTATTAATTATTTAACACGCATTTTAAACTTTTTGTTACCATTTATTCATTATTTTGTGTGTGTTTATGACTTTAAATAATTATTGTCAGCCCAAGTATTTTGATGAATCTTCAAGGTCACCTTAAAAACATCAAAGATTTTTTTTTTGAAAAACAATAATTGGTTAATTATTTATTTTATATAATTATTTATTTAATTATTATACAATAATTCAAAAAAAACATACAAAATATTAATAATAATAATTACATTAATAATAAAAAAACAAATTATTTTTTACATTTATTAAACTAAAAAAAATGACCAATTGTTTAAAACAAAACCAAACTTTAAATCACCAAAACACATTTCAAAAATGATTCACCATACTAATATTAAATAGTTCATTAATAATAAAAGAACTAGTAAATTATTAATTCCAAAAACAACAAATAGATTCACATTTATAAATATATAAAAATGGAGAAGTGTTATTCAAATTCCTTAACTGTTATTGTCTTCTTAAACATTAAGTAATCAACCACATGAGTGACAACTGTAACACACACAGTGCCTTCAAATTTTGGTCCAAGAAGGATAGAGAGACTACTGTCCAGCCTAACATTCGATTGACCTCCAACAAATCCGACATTTTAACAAAGGATTACATTTGGATGACAGTCTTAAAAAATGATACACCATATGACGAATACAAGTGTGTTCAACAACTCAGTGAAGTCACCAAGGTATGGTCCATCATTTCCAAAAACACAAATACAAAAGACAAACAACACTTCGACCATAGTGTTGAGAACATGATACGCGAAAATTATCGATTTGTGTGTAGCGAAAGAACACAATGGGAAGAATTGCTTTCAAAAACACAGAAAATGTTATCTGAGGCACAAAGCGAGAATGAAACTCTTCGAGAGTGTATGATGAGGAACAACACTAAAGAAGTTAAAGAGGGGAGTGTTACACTTAATACTATATATAGTCAAATCACCAATGTGTTAAACATAAATGTTGCAATGCAGTCATCACTCAAAAGAATTGAACAAACCCAATTTAAAGAGTCAAATATGAAATTACTTTCACCACTGCAAGTGACACAAGGTCTTCCCAAAAGTACTTCAAATGAGACAACGAGTGCAACAAAAGTGACTCGTTGCGAAGAGAAAAACGCGAAAGAGAAACGGAAAATTAATTTGGATTATTGTCCCAGTACACAGCCAAAACACATTGATGACAACATCATTATTACTGATTATAAAAGCCCTGAAAATACTCAGAAACAGATAGATGAACACAAAGAGGACATCGAGAAGGTCAAGACAAAACAATTGGAATTAACAGACAATGAGAGATGCACATCGAAAGGGACTTTGATGCCAACAATAAATAGGCTTTCTATTTCTGGCATGTCGAAAAGCTCTGGGGCGCTCATCTCACATTCAGTGCAAGAACAAGACTTATTTTCAATAGTAGAGAGGAGTCAAAGTTTCAAATTAATTAAAATGCCCAATAAAAGCAATGCAAATAGTATCAGAGGTGAACTCTTTGTGTCTCCTTCTCTCAAAAGAAACAAGAAGATATTTTCCTTGTCTTCGACTCCTGTTACGTCATCACTTGAAAGTGCAATAGAAAACGTCATACACTCTCCAAGAAAGAGTCAACCCACTAATATCGCCGATATCTCTGAAGTTACTACAGACGACTTGATTCACAGAGAAATGTGTTTGAAAAAACGAGAAGAAGACGTCTTACAGAAAGAAATTAATATTCATAATAAAGAGAAGGAGGGTTTGTTATCAACTAATTTTTATTTAGAATCGACTCTATTCAACAACCATCTAAAATTGTTCTAATGTAAATAATAAAGAAGTTCTTACAAAGAGTGTTGGTCGTCCAAATTGAAACAGAAAATCATGAAGAAGAGCTTCAGGCGTGGGAAGATGAGTTGAAACAAAAGGAAGAGACGCTGAATGAGAAACAAGGCGATTTACTTCGGCGAGAGACTGAATTGGAGAGTAAAGAAGATGAGTACAAAAAGCGGCATTTTTCAGAAAAGAATGAGTGTGACATATCAACGTCAAATCTGTGTATAAAGCCTCAACCGTCGAAACAAGAAATCTTTCGAACGACGTCCTGTGTTGAAGCACGACAAATAGAAGAGTTAAAAAAAGAGAAAGACGAATTGGTGAAGAACCTTCAAGATAAACAACTTCGCGTGTGGACTCTCGAAGAGCAGACGAAGCGGATTGAACGGATTTCCAAGATGATGGACTTGAATGAACCGAGTGAAGAAGAAGTCACTTCGTTTGTGGAGACCATTCGTGAAATTGTGAATCGAAAGAAACAGAAAATCCGGTTTGTGATCACACAGAAACTCTCAGAGGCATTTTACAGACCGACGACACCAAGTTCCAGTGTTGTGTCTCCACGGACTTATAATGAAAAGAGTGGAAAGAAGAAGCTGGAGATGCAAGTCTATATATCACCACAGAGTGAAAACAAGAATGAAGAGCTCTACTTCCAGAAAGATAATTGCGAGGTGTATCGGACGATTTGTAAAGACTTTTACATGAAGGAGAAAGACTATTTAAGGATCCTTGACGAGTTTTATGAAGTCTATTTGGAGAAAGTAGACTACTCGAGTCAGAAAGAATTTCCGGTGGAAATCAAAGAGACGTTTGAGCCCATTTTAGTGTTAACCAAACAAATCGTTTCGGATTTGGACTTGGCGTTTTCGGACCCGACGACGGACGAGGAGGAAAAGTCGACTGTGAGGCTTGGGAGTATTTTAGAGAACCATGCGGAATCATTAAGAGTATATGCAAAGTACATATTGAAGTGTCCATACTTTTTGGACGTGTTTCCCGTCTTTTCACAGTCACAAAAATTGACCGATAGCCTTGTGAAAAGTATCACCGGATATATTAAAAGGAAAAGAGCGAAAGACTCGGGGTTTGTGGGGAACACTCTCCTCCCCGTGTCAACATACTTGGTTACCCCTATTTTACACTTCACGGAGTATGGTGCGGTGATGCGCGACCTCGCGTTGAATGTCTCGAAACATCACTTTGACTTTGCATCGATTTGGAGTGCGTTTGAGAAAATAGAGAGTGTCGAGGGTGAGGTCGATAGAGAGAAGTCTTTGACACAACGGAAAGACAATGCGAAGAGAGTTGGGAGTCTATTTTTAAAAGACCCGGGACTACTCCCTGAACCACAGGAATTATACTTCTTTGGATTTTTGCGAGTCGTTGATGTCGACAAAGTGAAAGTCCAAGACGACGTCATTCGAGTGTGTTTTGTCTTTGAAAAGTTGTTTTTGGTGAGTAAAATCAAAACCTTCCAAGGAAAAGTGTTAGAAAAGAAAACTTTACTTGGGAAGTTTTTTCAAGAAATTTCTGGGAATGATGTTGGATTTTTAGACGGATTTTGTTTGGAACCAGTTACTGTGTGTAGAATGGGAGAAGACTTTACTGTTTCTATTGTTATGTCACAAGCAATAAAAAACGCGTTCATTTTCGAGGCAGATGGAAAGTCAATGTGCTTCTCAGCTTCCTCAAAAACACAACAAACATTTTGGTGCGAAGCTTTGCTCCATAATTCTTTGTGAAAGGTCGTTACCCGGTTTGACGTGTCGGTGGTTTTATGGTGTTTTCTTATTACTGTATTAATAATTATTTCATTTTTATTAATTCTTTTTAATACCTTTTTGATTTAATAATAAAATCAATTATAAATTTATTATATTTTTAAATTTGAAGAATAATAATCAAATATATATATTATAATATAAAAATTGTAAGTTAAAATATATTATATAGTCGGGGGATAAATGGCATTAAAAAGGGACAAAGGTAGTTAATTTTGATAAATATAATTTTGAAACTATAATTTTAAAAAAATCTATTTAAAGGTCAAAATAAACATAAAATTAAAATATTAATATAAATTATAGTTTTTTTATTTTAAATGATTATAAATTGAAAAATTATAAATTTCTATTTCAAAAATAAACAAAAACACCTCAATTTGTTCACTTAAAAAATGTGGAAGTCTAAAACGCAGCACTTTTTATGGTTTGTCTGAAACTTGTTTTGTTAAAGAATTTTTCCTTTGTTTTTTCCTTTGTTTCATTTCTTTTCTGCTCTTTTTCAACTCCAATTGTTTTTATGTTAAAATGGTCTTTCTCTTATCTTTTCTCAATGGAAATGGTTCAACAACGAAAGATTGAAAGATTGAAATAACAAATGATGATTTTTCAGTGATTCCCTGACACTTTCAAAAATTGACACTGTTGTTAATTCATTAAACTCTGGCATTTTAACCATATACATCGTGAATATATATTGAAATACAGTTTTTAAACTGGTTTCTTGTATTTAAATTGCTTTTTTATGTTGATTGCCTGTGGTTATTTCATCAAGGGTTCCTTTCTCTTCTTCTTCCATTGTTTTCAAAGATTGAATAATATCAAAAATAGAAAGTTATGGTTTTCTTTTATTATTTTCAAAGTAGTTAATTGAAAAAACCCTTCTAATACTTTTATGGTTAAATAAATTATATTTTATAGTTTTTTACTCAAATTAACTACTTCTGTCCCAAATTAACCCCCTTTATCACCCGACTATATATATTAATTATTATATTATATTTTATAATAATATATTATTATAAAATATTGAATAGTATTTTATAAAAAACAACTATTTTATATAGTTTAAATTTTATTTTAGAAAAATAATTATAATTTCAAGTTTTTATTAATTCAAAAATTATTCATTATAGTTTTTATAATTAAAAAATACCATATATTAATTATACCAATTAATTAATAAAACATAATTAAATTAATAGTTAAGTTGAATCATAATAGATATTAAAGTGTTTGCAAAAAGAGAAAGAAGACCAAAAGGTTTTCAGTGGTATTTTCTTGTTGAAAAGAACTTGAAAAATTGTTTTCACTGTTTTCCATGAAACGCAAGTTAGAATTACACCCTGAAACTGTCCCGCCACCTTCAGTCACACGCGTCTTTCAAATGATAGTGTCGGAGTTTGTACCCGACGACTTGCCAACGATCAACGACAAGCTTTTAATGCTTGAGGAGTCGTGGTGGTACTACATAGATGTGTACCGCCTCCTCTACCCCGAGCTTCCTCCCTCGGAATTTTCCGATTTTGTCATAAAAGCCGCATCACTTGTCCCTTGCCTTTTTCCAATGAAACCCGCGCTCGGGCCAAACACCCTTGAGCGGACTCTTTCGGAGTTTAACGCATACAAGTCGAACATTCCATGCTATGGAGCGATTTTATTGGACGAGACGTTGGAGTACATTTTACTTGTCCAAGGCTTTGGGACGAACAAATGGGGGTTGCCTAAGGGCAAAATGAAAATTAAAGAGGCGCCGATGGTGTGTGCAGTCAGAGAAGTTGAAGAAGAGATTGGATTGAATATTCAACAGTATATGATCGAAGAGTGCGTCGAGACTAAATTGGGAAAGAAAGACGTGACGTACTTCTTTGCGCCTTATGTCCCAATTCAATCAATGTTACAACCAAATAGTCGAATGGAAATCAATGTCATCGCGTGGCATGAGATTCAAACTGTTAAACAAGAGGTTCTAAGGAAGAACCAAGAATTCAATTTCATCAATGGAAACATCTTGAAGGAAATATTGAGGTTTGTTGCTAAGAAGAAAAATACGCATTTCGATGAGAACGAAATACAAGTCACACCAAATAACCAGGTTGTCAATGATTTGTCTTTCGGGTTGATGTACTTCCTGAAATTATATTCGACGGCTTTTAAAAGTGAGTGCCTCCATAGGTGAGCATCTTCTAGACGGAATATGTATTCTAGAGTTTATGAATAAACAAGTAATAGTGGGTAGATGTAAGTGTTAAAGTGTTCACATACCATGCGCTATAATTACAAAAATGTTCAATTAAGAACTATAATTTATAATAAAAATAGTAATAATGAATAGTTATTACAAATTTTTTTTATTCACACTATTTTACTCTAAAGTGGTCAGTAAAATAGTAATTAAAATTATTATAATTTTAATTAGAAATTATTTGGCGTTTTGTAACAGAACTTGTTGACACAATCGACTCAATAATAGATTTGAATACAGTCAAAGGTGTCTATTTGTCGTAAATGAGTGACTTTTGTAGAAAATTCTTTTTAATATTGAAATTTATTTTTTATAAAAAATTTGGGGCAGACCTTTCCCACCCTCACCCCGTCTAAATATAGAATTAATTTACTATATTTT
>NW_004440426.1:541845-594949 GCF_000330505.1 Entamoeba invadens IP1
GGTTTTTAATTCAACAAAAGTTACAGGTTCGAAAACAAAATATTTAATTGTCGTAAACCAAAATGATTGGCCAGTTGTGCGACCATTAAGCAACTTCGACAATTATAATTACGACAAATAGACACCTTTGACTGTAAATAGAATCAACCAAACATTTTGGTTAATTTTATTTATTAATTAATTTATTAAAAATTATTCTAATATTTTACTAATTTATATATAATACAATTTGAGTACCATAATTGAAAAGTATTTGAGTTCTTTATCATTAACTTAATAATATTTTTAATCCACTATGGAAGATATCCGCAACATGTTCATGTTAACCAAAGACGACTTGGAAAAAATCGTTTCAAAGACTTTGGAAGAGATGGAAAATGGTCTTCAAGGCCGTGCAAGTACACTTCAAATGATTCCAACCTATGCACCAATTCCAACTGGGAATGAGACTGGGAAGTTCATTGGGATCGATATTGGCGGGACTAACATGCGTATTATATACCTAGACCTCCCATCACCAGGTGTTCGTGGAGAGTTACAGACGATCGAAAGTGTCATGCCGAAGAACTCACACACCAACGACGAGTTTTTTGGGTACATTGCGAACAAATTGAAATCGTTTGTATACACTCACAAACTTGAGAACGAGTCGATTAAGGCCGGTCTAACGTTTTCGTTTGCTGTAAACCAAGAGGCGATCAACAAAGGTGAATTGGTTGGGTGGTCGAAAGGATGGGATATCAAAGAAGCAATAGGCAAAGACGTAGTGAAGCTTATAACAGAGCAGATGATCAAAATAGATTTGAAGAATGTCGAGATAGTTGCTTTAATTAACGACACTGTTGGAACTTTGATTAATTTGGCATACGATGATCCTTCTTGTGGGATGGGAATCATCTTTGGCACAGGGACCAATGGGTGTTATATTGAAAAGACTTCAAATATATGTGCTCAAAAGATGAGAAGTGTTTGTAAAGAAGAGTTTATAGTGATCAACACGGAGTGGGGAGGACTCGACTTCAAGGAGTTCAAACGAAATAAATTCGACTTGATGATCGACGAAGTCTCTGTGAATAAAGGAAGTCAGAAATATGAAAAGTTGATATCGGGAATATACCTTGGATGGTTAAGTAGGTTAGTCATTAGAGAGTTAATGCAGAAGAAAGTCTGCTTTGAAAGGTACTTAGAAAAAGAAGTCTTTTCGGATGAACCGGATGACACACATTTCGATGAGTCCAGAAAATTTTCTTCGAGACACACAGAAATTACAGAAGACACAACAGAGAACTTAAGCAGAGTACAAGTAATCTTAGAGAAATTGGGCGTCACTGACAGTACACTTGAAGAGAGAAAAATACTCAAGGAAGTTTGCACGTTGGTTGTGAAGAGAAGTGGATATCTTGCTTCAGCAGTTACCGTTGCATTGTACAGAAAAATGTCGAGTTACTTGTCTTCTCGGAGCACCGCAGGTATCGACGGGACTGTTTATCAAAAATCCGTACCATTCAAAAAGTACTATATTGAAGGTCTGGACCTTCTACAACCACAAGACAAGATTATGTGCCAACTCAGTAAAGATGGTTCTGGCCTTGGGGCTGTCATATCTGCTGCGGCAGTTTCTTGGAAACAGTAAACCCTAATTATTTTACAATTTATCCTCAATTCGCATACTTTTTTTTAGGAAAAATGTATATTTTTTACACGCGTGGTTGCTGGTGTTTTTTGCCATAAAACAGTTTATATTTTTAAGTAAAATAAAACTTATCAAAACCCTTTCAAACATCGAATAAGTTTTTACTATTTTTAATTTTATTATAATAAATTTATTAGAAATATATTAGTAATTTTTCATATACAACTTTGAAAACAAAGTCTTGGATGCAAGAGCGACCAGCCGAGTTTGAGACGAAAGTCTCGCCGATGATCAAACAAGTCAAAGTGCTTTCGATGAACTTTTTTCAACAGGCGAACACATACTCTGTGGCGGAAGTTGTTTTTGAGTATCGGAACCGAAACAATTTGTTCAAAAAGAGAGAACACCCGTCGTTTGCATTTCGCGTGTTGGAGGAGCCGAGCGGAAGTCACCGCATTCAAATCAGATTGTTCGACGTGAACACGAAGCGGAACATCCCCCCATTTTCCGTGTCACATATTACTATTAACAAAATCAGTTATGAAACAAAGAAGTACTTCGTACGGCCGAAGATGATCAAGGGGATTGATAACTTGGAGATTTACAATAACATAGATGTGACGGACTTACTTAAAGAAGGTCGAAACGTCATCTCATTTGTCACAAAAGAGGTGGTGCATAACACTTTTGTTTCTGTCGTCGAAATAGAGTCCATTTCCCTTCTAGACACCGTCAAAAGGGTATCAGAAAATTCATTGAAGTCGAATGAAATGGTGTCTCTTGACCTCAACGCTAATAACGACGGGTCAGAAGTCGAAGAAGATGAATTCGAGGAAGAACAACAGACCATTCCGTTAAAGTGTCCCATCACCAAGACAAAGATGAAGATCCCAGTCCGAGGAGTGAATTGCACACACGTCTCCTGTTTCGATTTGGAAAATTTTATACGAAACTCAACCATCAAACAGTCTTTTAATTGCCCAATCTGTTACAAACCATTGCCCGTGTCTGTTTGTTCGTTAGTCTATTTAGTATAATTAGTATAATTATAGTTAATAATATTATAAATAGTAGTATTATTATTTAAGTAAATAATATAGTATATTACAATTAAAAGAATAACAAAAAGGAAATAGTTGTTGACAGAAAAGTCCAAGAACTTTTGAAAAAGACAGCGGACGACGTCGAGACGTTCACACTTGGTGTTGATGGAACGATCAGTGATGTGAAAACGCTCCGATGGGAAAGTGAAGGGATGGAGAAGGAGACGGACGAAGAGGAAATGCGATATATGAAAAAGAATGCGAAGCCGGACAAAACATTTATAGCAACGCCAAGCCCCAATTCGTATTTGTCAGAAGTGATGAGGAAGATGAGAAAGATCAAAGACGAGACCAAACCCAAAAAGGAACAACAACCGAAACGCCATTTCTCACCTAATACGTTGCTTGAGTTGGCGAGTGAAGACAATAGCCCATCGCCTATGACAGCGCTTGAAGAATGGAACAGACCGCCTGAAGGTGTTGTTTTGGGTAAAAAGAAAAGTATTAAAAAGGTGCATCGAACGAAAACACCGGAGCTTGGATTGCTAGTGAAAGGGACGAAAGACGACCCAATTGAACTGTAAAAAGTACATTTAATTTAATTTTGATTGAAGGCATGTGAAGGTGTTACTCGTTTTGGGTCTTCATTTTTTCAATTTCAACAAGTTGAGTACCCAGGCTTGAAGCTCTTTGAGACTCGGACAACTGCAATGAGCTTTGATGTCATCTTGTTGAACAAAAAAGGCGTTTGGAGCTAAAACATTCTCACACACTTGTTTGAAGTGAGACGTGTTTGTGGTGAAGCGTAGAATCTCAGTAAAACGATAGTATTGCAGTGAAAGAACATCTTTCCCACTCGGAACATTCTCAAAGCGAAGAAGAGCCTCTTTAGAAGTACCGGCTACATTGTGGATTGTCGAACGTGCTAAGATGAAGATGTCAGTAAAGAGAAACCCCATACACCACGACGATTTGTCTTCTAATACATTGAGTGCTCCATAATGCAGTAAAACTCTGTCTTTCTCAATGATGTTGTCTGTTGGAAACAGTTTTTGAAGGTCGTCCAAACTCTTTTTGGATTCAGTGAGTCTCAATTGTTGTTCATACTTCTTCATTGTCTTGAGTACAAGAGTGTATATTGCCGTCAGCGAAGAGAAGTCGGGATGTTTCATATCAACATTTGATAATAGGTCGCCAAAGATTTTGGACAACTTGGAAAATCTGAAAGAAGGTGCGTCGAGGTATGTTGTTGCAGGCAATATTTGGTCGGGGTTGACAAATAAAGATTGATTCACAAGTTCGGCTTGCTCTTTTTTGAATGTTTTGTTTGCACAATTTTCTAGGATATCTTGACGAAGTTTTGTGTTCTTTAGTATAATAATATAAGGGATGTACACATCAATCTCTTGGACATAGTCTTTAAACACTTTCATAACATTTGCTTCTGGTGCTTTTAGAGCTCTATTCAGTCTTCTTTCCAAAGACATTATTGGGGGAAGAACATCGGAGAGGACTTTGACGGATTCAAAAGCTAATTGTGCATTTCTTAATGGAGTGATAAAGTATTTTGTAAGTATCTCAAATTTTGTGTAATAGATACCTTCCTCATATAAAAAGTTCTTTAAAAGACACTCATAAAGTTGTACATTTGGTTGTTGATTTGGTAAAGTCTTCTTATCACTCCGTATGAAGCCAACTTCGCTTCCTAAGGGCTGCAACATAACAAACTCTTTAGAATCTTCCCTCTCAATATCTGTTTTTAAATCAATGTATTTCAATTTCGACCGTAATGGGTCAAATGAATCTTTCCTTTTTTTGACCAACTTCTTTACTGTTATCATTTCATTGGAAAGGTGGTCTGACCACCTCTTTAGTATTTTATTCTTTGTCTCTTCATCTCTGTCACTTATCAATTCACACAACATATCCATAACAGGAGAAGCATATAAAATTGGATCTGTGCTGTTGACAAATTCGTTAAACGGTTTGTACTCTTCCAGCCTTTTTTCCATTGAAATGATTGTTGTGTTTTTCTTTGTTATAATCTTTTCTAGGATCAAAATGTATCTTTGCATTTCTCTAATTGTAATCGAATCGTCTTTTCCATATTTTTCTTTTGGTGTATTAAATACAATTTCATTCATCGTGAGTTGTTGTAAGTTGTGTTTCATCATTATATGTTTTTAAGTTATCTTGCTTTAAACTACAACGTTAACCAATTCACTTTTCAATATTTTTTACTTCGGTAAGTTTGTTACTTCTTTTGAACGCACTTAATAAATTACATTGGTTCACATTTTCTTTTCAAAAGATATTTGACATTTTCTTATCAATTGAGTATTTTTATGAAGTGAGTGTTATATTTTTACCTTTTTCAAACACCAACACTACTTTGAAGTTAATATAATCTTGTTGTGAACATTTTTAAATTGCAATATTTATACTTTAAGTCGAAAACCACCACCATTTTTTTAAAAAACATGCATTTAAGTCACATTTAAATTACAACACAAATAAACACTACTTTTACTTCAAAAATGAGTTAACAAAAAACAAAGTTGGTTACCAACAAATCCAAAAAATCATTTAACGAGTTCATAGAGCTCTTCCTTTTCTTCAACCATCAAGCTGTTCCATATTCTGTTGAACACCTCGTCTGAAAATTGCTTTTTAAATGCAATGAGTACCAACTTGAGTTTATCAACCTGTTCCAAATCAAGTGAATCATCTAGTAGTGTTCTTGCGATAAATGTGATGAAGTATGACAGTTTATCAACGGTGTCGATTTTTAAGCACCCATCGACGGCTCCATTGATTATCATCGTCATTGCAACGTCTTTCACTCCCTCTATTTCTTTCAACGAGAAGAACCACACATTCAGCATCTTATCAACAACAATCCCAATCTGTTTACACAAGTCGGGGTGTCTCATCATCAACTCTCCTTGACACAACACTGATGCTTCATATATGTCATTCTTTTCGGTACCTTTCAGACCCAAGCAGTACTGCAATTTATCGAGCAAAGCTGGCACAAATGGCTGTAAAAATGTGGAGTCGTAGTATCTAAATATCTCGCACATACAAAGGAGGGTGTTAAACTGTGTGTCACTCCCAGACACTTTAATCAAGTTAATGAATTCCCCAACTAACACCACGGCCATGTCTGTTCGTTTTCCCGCGGTTATCAAATCAGAAAGGAACATCACAGCAGTGGAGATATAGTCTTCGTTCCCACTTTTGTAGTACTTCACTACCCATTGGTGGAATATCCGGTTATACACATCAAAGTACTTCTCATTGAACCTCAAGATGTTCTTGAAGAGGTACTGTGACGCCATCAACGCATCACTATCATTCTCACTGTCTTGTGTCAACATATCAACTTCCTCACCTGTCAGTTGTTGGACTCCTTCATTCATATTCTTCTTCTTGTCTTGTGTAATGTTCAAGTATCCTTCAAACAAGTCGGCAAACATCGTGAACAGATATTGCATCTCTTCTTCAGTTAATCCGTTATTTCCTTGACTTTTCACAAGTTGTGTGAACGCGTCGATCTCCGCAATAGCAATAGTGGACTCCGGCTCTTTTGGAATTGAGTCTGTCCATACCAAGAAGACCTCTTTATACAACTTTGAGTTTTTGAACACTACAAGGTAGTCACTAGGGTTAGTCTGCTTCAATGTTGCGAGTTGTACAGTCAACATCTTACTCATCAAACACGTTGCAGTCTGTCTGACAGTGTCGTCGAGCATATATTTGATGTTGTGTGATAAAGGAATCATCATCTCGTAGTACGGGAACATCGATTCTTTCAATTCTTCCACAAATAGGGTTAACGTCGATTGGCAGTCCGCCTTATAAATAACTTCAGATGTTTTCACTCCATAATTCAACCCACATATAGCAGAACTCGCCCACTCGTTCTCATCAATCTCCTCTTCTCCAGTCTCAAACCGTATTTTCGTCCGTTTACCAGCACCTTCCACAAGACTGGGTACAATCGTATTTAAATAGGGCTGAACGCTTTGTTTTAATGTTGAAGCCAGTCGGGAAAACGCCTTCTGTGCAAAAGGCAATAAGACTTCTTGTTGGTCGGCCGGTGCATTGAACACGCTATACACTTGCAAGAATATTTGCATAGCAACTTCTTGTGTAATCGAATTTGAACAAGCATAGACCATCATAGAAAGCCCTTCTATAATTCTTGACTCGGTCGATAACAGATTCTTTTTCTGCTTTGGGTCATTATTTGGCGCATTGAGTAACGTCAACACTTGCACTTGTTTTGTCTTGAAAAATTCAAACAAAGCGGGGAACACTGCAGTCAGTCTATTGCACATACAATGAATCATAAAGTTGATCGAAGCCAGTGCGGAGTCGATCAATGGGAATGACGCAGAATTTGATACAAATTGGATCAACGTTTGGAAGAACCCCACGGCGTACTCTTCCATATTCTGTGGACTTATTAAATCGACGTCCAATACTGTGGCTAAGATATCACACCCCATAGTCTGATTCTTCACAGAAGTGTCAACAAATGCAGTCTGAATGAACGATATAATCTCTTTGCTATACCTTTTGCACTTCTTCTTCATCTCACTCACCATAGAATTGACTACAGAGTACGCCATATGTCTCACTCGTGGATTGGTATTCCCCAACTTCGTGTGGACCAACTTGATGAGTTCTTCAATGTTTTTCTTATAAAAATGAATACCCGGGTTCAGTGTAGTAAAGACAAATCGTAAAGAGGCATACTCCTTCTTCCACGTGTCCATGACTTGACTCATCGCAAAGCGATACATCACTTCCCCACCAAATAACTCTCCGGCAGTTTGAACTAACCCGTCAGCTAAGTCGGCGTCGTCTTCATCTAAGGTGTCTTCCTTCTCCCATTCATTCAAATCGTCCTCTCTCAGTGCATCCCATTCAAACAGTAAACTGAGTATCTTCGCCAGTGTTTGTTGGTCTCTCTTGATCAACAAACTGTATGGCGATATCAAATCCAATGTCGTGCTCATCGCCGTTTGTCGCAATTTCAAATCAAAAGCTTGTGCGTTGCAAAATACAAGAAGTCCGTTGACGAAATACATGACATAAGGCTTAAGAAGCTCCTTTGGGAAGAACGCAAAGTTGTTGATATTCTTCAAAGCTTCAAGGATCATGTCGTGGTTGTTTGAATTCAGTACTTTACCAAACAACTGGACAGACGACTGCATCAATGGCAGCAACTTCGGTTGTAACTGCCCAAGTCGAGTCTCAGGGGAGTATATAACTGCTATAGTCGCAAAGAAGTCCAAAGCTGCCATAGACACGATAAATGAGTTATCATTCAGACCACGATTAATCAAGGTTACGATATTATCACATTCAGTGTATTGCTTTTCTTCTCCTAATGAGAGGAAAAGGGAGGATATCGTTGATAGAGAAAGATACCGCATCACTTCATTTGGTGAATTTATGATTGAAAACATTAACTCGTAATAGGGCACTATATTCCCTTTACCGTCGTTTAAGTCCCTCACATGTAATGCTGTAACAGCAAAGATCTCAACTAACATGGTCGCCACACGTTTACTCGTCTCGTTCTGAAAAATGTTGAAAAGGGTGACAAAAAGGTTCTGTTGAGCATTTGGGCTGAACCGTGTGAAGAGCAATGGGTCTTGTTTTTTCGTCAAAGCAGCGTGGAAAAGGACCATCACAAAGTGTCGAGTTTCTTCTTCTGGGGATTTCATTAATTCCACGTGGTTTTGTAAAAATAGGTCAGGGTTTTCTGTCATCAGTTGGTTATACAACTGCTCTGCATTTTTACGTATTGTGTTATCTGGTGATTTCAATGCTTGCAAAAGTCCTACAAAGTTCATTCCCTCTGGTTTTTCGAGTTTGTGAAGGTTAATCAACCACAACACGCACCAACCCTAAGAATAAGCAAATCAAATCCCAAGCATTTTCTTAATGTAAAAAAACAGGGTTTCATTTTTGATGTTTTCTTTTCTTTTTCTTTTGGAATTGGAAAGAAATTACTACAGAAATTGGTGTTATTTATAACGGATAGTAATTGGCGAATAAGATTGGATATGCTTCCCTGCTTCATCTTATCTAAGAATCATTGATTACCGATATAATCACTTTGTATTCGACAAAAAGGAATTTTTTAATTCGAGGAAAAAAATCCGTTAAAAATAACAAAAGCAAAAAAAGCCACAAAAAATACACAAGATTATACATTAGTCCTTCCTTGATTCAATGTCAAGAGGAGGAAACTGCACCTGAATGGGTTCGTTAAGTCTATTGATATCAGGTAAATGTGTTTCGGGTTGTTTTGCCTTTCCTAACACAAAGGCCTTCAAGTCGAAGCCAGCCGTGGCTTGCTCCTGCTTGGGTTTGAAAGGAGCAAATCCAGAAACATTGGACGAGTACACGGAGTTGAACGAAGGTAATGGTTGTCGATGTGTTTGTCTTTCCGTCTTTTCTGGGGCGTACATTGATGATACTGAAGGCAACGGATTGGTTTGCGAGAGTTGAGGAAATTGGAAATTTGTTTTTTGTGGGAAGGGTTGAGTGAAGTTTTGTTGGAAGTTGATTCTGTCGCCTTGGAAACTGTCGTATTGTCGAATTTGGTGTGATCGTTGTGTGTATGGGTAAGTATTATTTTCGGCCTCGCGTTGTTGGTACTGTTCTTGTGGGAGAGGTTGTAGTCTTTGTACACCTTGTGGGGTTTGTTGGCATTGAAATGTGTTTGTGGGTGTATTTGTAGAGTATTGTGTTTGTTTAGTGTATTGCATTTGTGTGAGAGTTGGGAGTTGTTGCTTTACTTTCATTCGTAATGGGGGCATATGAGAGAAGTCCTTAACAAAGACTTGAAGGACGGACAACACATTATTGTTTTGTGTCCATCTATCCAAGAAAGGGTGATGAATGACGGTATTAGTTAACGCGTAGGGATGGTTTGGTACAACTTCCATTTCTGCAGTTGGGTCGGTGAAAAAGAGGGGAGGAGTCAATGGGTAGTCAAACGGAAACATTATACACAACGGTAAACAAAACCTATTCCCACGATAGACTATAGGTATTGTTCCAACTAAAGAAGCCATTACCAACCCCGTAGATAACGTTCTAACAGTTGGATTGAAGGAGTAGTAAGAAAGTACTGATGTTGTTTCAACACAGATACGTGGGTAGTATAAGTAATAAAGGCGAACACTCTGGAACGCGCTGTCAATGGTGCTCGTGTTCATTTTTTGCTTTTCGCGTTCGACTTTTTTATGGCAAAACTAATTCAATTTTTCATTCGCGGAATTTATGTGAAACACCATTTTGAAGGTCTAATGAAGAATTTATTATTCTTTTTATTGATTTTGGTAGGCCTAAAAAAAGTTTTAACTTATTTGAGGAAATTATTGGTACTAAAAAAGTTAATAATAAATCATTGATGTTAATTTGGGTTATTATTTAATAATATTAATTAATATAACTATTTCAAAAGTATTCGTCAAAAAGACGAATTGATTTTTGGAAAAAATAATACTAATGTTATTAATTGTGTTATTTTAAAAATACTATTAAATGTTAGTTCTTTTTATTTCGTTTATAATTTAATATAATTATAAATTATAATAAAATTATAATTGTTCAAAAAGGTTATAAATAGTCAAGTAATTTAAAAACTAAATTTGTTATTAATAATTCATAAAAATGTTAATAATTTTATTATTCTAAAATAGATAATCATATTTTAATAAAATATATATATTATAATTTTATTATAATAAAACCATATTAGAATTTAGAAAAATATATTAGAATCAATTACAGACTAGATATCCACCGATCACGAAGTAAATTATATCAACAAAAGTATATTGCAAAGTCCTCAAGAATCATTTCAATAAGACCATTTAATCAAATATGTCGATAACAAGTTGTTGTTTTTCTTCTCTTTTAGAAGCCGAGCAAAGAAACTGATTAGTCAGCACACATTCTCTATTAAACACAACATTTTTAAAATAAGAGACAAAGTTGTCAGACAGTTTGCCTCTGTATTTTTCATAAACTGAGTTCATTAAAATGACATTAAATGAGTGGATGTCTGGATAGTACAAAGAATTCTTTTTGAATGCAACCGACTTTTTATCCTCCTCGATCATTCTTTTTTGAAAATCCTCATTAATTAAAATAGAATTTAATTTATCTTCATTAAGAACAACAATACATATGTCTAAAATAATTTGTCTAATGATTGTGCACGTGTGGTTATAGTTATATAACAATTGCTATATATTACTATTATTTATATAAATATAATAGTTCTTTTTTATATAACCTTTTGAGTTGTTTTAATAACAAACGATGATCGTTTCAATCAATTTGTTGTCTATAAGAGATTGATACACTTTCTTGTTATTAGATAACACAAGAGATAATACCAACATGGTCGTTTGTATTCTTAATTCGGTGACATTACCTTTTGTATACGTTAGTATGTTTCTAATAGTTATGTAATAATTATTAATAATATTATATATTGAGTTCATTGACACGTCCTCTTGAAATGAATCAAAGCACGCACCTAAAAGAATATACTGTAATATACACACGCCACTTTCTTTAACAAATTCAATGTCAGTGGTGAACGTGACTTCCACAAACTTAACAAGAAGATTTTCTTGTTCAACAAAGGAATATAGAAATTGACTGTTTTCTCTATTGGTGGAAATGGAATATAAAATATCTTTGATTCCACTTTCAATGGCATTGTCTGGAGAGTCGATAAACATCTCAAACATCTGATGAATAAAGCCGTTTTGACATAACCACTTCAATCCTTTTTTATCGTTTTCGCCGGTTGTATATTGAGTTAATGTTATAACAAAAGACAGTGTTTCCATACACCATATTTTAGAGATTAATACAGTAACCATGTTCTCTCTCTTTTCAAACTCTTCGAAGATCTTTTTGTTATCCATTTGATAATTTTCATAATAATTTTAATGTAAAAAAAGATTAAAAGCAAACAGTTGAAGTAGGAAGGACGACAAGTGTTTTAAGCACTTTAGACAAGCATGAGAGTGTCTTTTCATCAGATGAAGTGATGAAGGTATTAATCAATTGTTGTATGAGTTCATTGAAGAAAAAGATGTTTTCAGTTATCACCATAACCTCACAACATATCACTCGAGTCGCTGGGTCTTGTAATGCACTGTGACAATCACAAACATAATCAATGAGTTGGGCAAGTACTTTTTGGTTACACAAACTATTGTTTTATTTTGAGTTAATTTGTATTATTGTTTGGTGTAAAATTAAGTCAACAAACTACTTCTGAAGACGCCTGTTAATCCGCAGTTCAATTAAAATATCTTTTCTTACTATCACTTTGTCTACAGAACAATTCGCAGAAAATAAAATGGTGTTAATTGGTGATGGTAAGTCCGAAGAAAGTGGTGCACTCATTCAATGAAATGTTTTTCAGTTTTTTCTTTATAAGTAAATTCTTGATGGAGTTCTTAGAGTTGGTATCAACCAACACTAAAAATAAGGGATATTAATAAATTTTATTTAACTCTTAAAACAAGTAAAAAGGTGTTTGATGTGTTATTTTGTTTCAGTTGAATTATAGTTAATTCAATAATTTGTTTACTAAATATGATTAAATCGATTCTTGTGGTGATTCTTTTTTTTAATGTGCTTAATATTGAGTCTAAATATCAAACTTTTATAATAAAAAATATCTTACAAAAATAATACTTAACTTTAAGGAAATATCAACTAAGATTTTTTTAACAGACTTTTTTATTGTAATTCAAACTTTTGTAAGTAACTCCCTCATTTTCTGAATACCACTTGGTACACATCAAAATATTTAAACAGTAAACTATCTTTAAAGCGACTTTTTTGATACGACCAAATTACTTTGAAATAATAATACGTCTGTTTTTTCCATATTTTTCAAAAAGACTTTCAGACTGAAATAAATCCAAATTGTTCAACAAGAACTGAAAAATCCATCGTCATGAGTCTCTTCAAGTCTTTCTTGAAGCCGCGGGAAGTCCAACCGCGCAATGAGAATGTGACGTCTTTTAACAAACATTACACGATATATCTTTCCAACCATCATGTTTCTGAAATTGAAAAGTGTATGGAACTATTCTTTAAAATACCAAGTCCAACTATTCAGAGTATTCCAACACTCTCTTCTTTCACTCAAACACTCATTGCCATCTTTGATCAAACCCTAAACCAAGTCGACCAAAGTTCGATTGAGTGGTTGAATGGTATTCACCGCCAAAACTCTCCAAATGGACAAGACCTTTTTCGGTGCATTCGAGACATCGCACAATTTGGAAATGTCGAGCAAATTTCGCTGTTTTCGACAACACAATTTTTAACAAAAATCACCGAGTTGTATACCTTTCTAGTCGATGTGTCTCGCGACGAAAACGACCCCCTGCTCTCTCAATTAATGTCACTTATTATATTAACTGTCCCACAATCGCCCAGGTTCTCGTTACCTTCAGGTCTCCTTGTACTGCGATTCGATAAACCCGAAACACAAATCAACTTACTTCCTGTGTTTCAAACAGTCACACACGCACATATGACACCGGACTTGTTACTCACTGTCTCAAGAGAAGGTTCTGTTGGGAAAACGATATCGACTTTAAATCAAGCGAAAGCGTCGACGGATGTGTTACGACTGTTAGAGTCGTATTTGGGGTTTGTGAGGTCGACTGCCTATGTCTCCGACGCGATATCGACGTATTTGACGAAGAATGGGTTCTATGAAGCAACACTCAGGATCTTGATAGAGGCGGACAAGAATCACTTGAAAGAGGTGGATGGGGTGTTGGACGTCATTGCCCCTTTAATGTTCTTTGGCGACTTTTCGCCACATATTGAACAGTTCCAGAGGTACAACGACAACACACGAATACTTGCGAATCGGTACCCTTACTTTCTTGTGAAGAATAAACACGTCCCCCTCTTCTTACAGAATTATTGCTTGAAAACGGAGAGACAAGAAGGGAAGTTACATACCATGAAATTGATAGAAAGGATGTTTCGAGAGAATCCAATGAACTACGCTGCACTGTCGACAATCGACTACACGCAACGATTCTTTTTCATCTTCAATGACGTCTCTCAGGTGGTCAGAGACACAATGCTGTCGGTCTGTGTCTACCTTTCGAGGTGTCAGAAGTTCATTCCATTTCCAGAGGTGAAAACAATTGCAACACATTTGAACCCCCAGAGCGTCGAAAAGACTCCTCAGTTGATCAATTCATTCAATTACTTGATATCACAATTACTTGTGGATAATAAGAAGTACCAAAAAGTCTTTCAGGAGAGCGAAATGACGAAGAATGCGGTGGAAACGTTCAATTATTTTGTCGAACATTTAGAAGAGGGGAATGCGAGTACATTGATAGTTGGAGTCATTCGTATATTGGCGCTTCTTGTTGATAAATCAAATGAGAATTTTGAAGAAATTAAGAAGGCGAATGCGATGAAACAGGCGCTCCTGCTGTTTAAGACGAACGCGAATTTTCGAGGAGAGTTGACGAAGCTGTTTTTGACTGCTATTGAGTTCTTCAATGAACTTGAAATGAAGCAATTTGTTCGAAATTTGATAGAACCCCTTGAAGAGGACATTTCACCCATTTCCCTGTTGAGAAGTCTTTGTGTCATGTTGTACCGAAGTAATGGCGTTAAAGAGTGTTTCAGACAACTTGGAGGATTTACGTTCTATCAGAGGTTTTATGCGAAGTGGGGGTGGGACATGAGTACTGTCCCCCAACATGTGGATGACAACCAATACATGTTAATGGAATGGTCGTTCATAGCTATTATCTACTCGATGAAAGGAAGTAAAGACAATCGGAAACACTTTGATGACACATATAAACAGAATAACGTCATGAATCGAATAGTCGAGAACTGTGGGTTTCTGAAAGAAGAGAAGTACCAAGAGCGGATGTGTTGTCTACTTATTGCAATCATCTTTGAAATCACAGACATCGAGAAGGTCAAAGCACTGGGACTCTTTGATAAACCAATGGGCGGAGTCTTGATCTATCACCCATTTGTATTACACGCACTCTTGAAAGCCGTCCACTCAAGTCTCCCTCTTCAACAACAAAAATCAGTCTTGAACTTCTTGTCGACTATTGCAAGAGAAGACGTCAACGTCAGAAAAATGGCTGCAGAGAACTTGACGAGTACAGTCATTAATGACTTCATTGAAGACATCAAAACACAAAGCGAGTTGCACCAAAACGTGTTGGACTTTTTGGTCCAGCTGATATCGTACGATATCAAGAAGGAAGACGTCTCTGTGCTGCTGAAAACATTGAAAGCACAACCTTATGATGAAGGAATAGTTCAATGCATTTTGGACTCTGTGATGAAATCGGACAGAAATGGCGCGTTGAGTTTTAACACGGCGCCGATTGGGTATTCGTGCATTTCCGTCCCCATCAATAAGTCGATGTTTCCCCTCCCACAATTTTCGATTGTTCTGTGGACGAACTTGCCAATGATAAATAGCGAGTTGTACCTCTTCCAAATACTTCAGGTGGTGAATGGGATTGAGCAAAATGGGCTTTCGATATCGGTGACATCGGAAGGGTTACGAGTGGTCTATGGAGCCAAGACGATGTTTGAGAAAGTCCAACTTCCAAGGAAGTGGAATCACATTGGTGTTGTATGTAAGAGTAAAAAGATAGTTTTGTATGTGAATGGCCTCTTAAAAGCGACAGAGAAGATAGTAGCATTCAACCCGACGGTGTATAGATGTGTCATTGGCCACTCGAAGGAGAATAAAGTGATTCCAAACGCGGTGTTTAAAATAGGACCGCTCAAGATGCTTGATTTTGCGTTGAATGACCAACAAGTGAGGGACTTGTATTTACTTGGAGAGATGTATCAAGGGACTTTTCAGACGACGGACTATTCCCAATATGAAGTGTTGCCGAATTACGACGAAAATGATGTCAATGTCATTCAAAGTTTCTCGACCGTGGGAACGTTCACGCTGAGTATGTTGAATTTGAATATCCCCGTCCCGTCGATGGTGGTGAACTCGGATCACATTCTCTCGAATTTTGCGATGAACTCATGCACCACGTTTGGGACAGTTAATACCGCTTCTCCGAACGACTTGACTGATGGCATATTCCAAGTGGGCGGGGTTGTTGTTTTACTTGCGTTAATACTCAAATCGGACACTCCGGATAAAATGAATAAGTCGCTTAAACTCCTGTTGGCTGCATTAAGAAAGAGCGAAGGATTGTTCAGAGAAATGAAGCGAATCAAAGGGTTTGAGTTACTCAATTTGTTCATATACAAGAAGGCGAAGTTGATGAGTACCGACTCCTTGCTTGTGTTGTTGTCGTTTGCAGGGGTGGACCCGAGCAAAAGAGACTCTGCCGTTATTGCATCTCCACAGATCTTCGACACGCTTGTCCTCGACTTTTCACTGTTCTACCAATTTGAGAATCCGCAGACGGTGATTTTGTATGTGTTACAATCGTTTGTGTCACTGATCTATAACAACAAATACGCGCAAGTGAACATCTCGATATTACGGTCGTTACACTTCTTGTCGCGATTAATCGACTTATTCCAAGACGATATAGTCGACGATGAAGTCATCCAAATCACTATCAACCTTCTTCAACACTTTTTGCTGAATAGCTGCACGACAGATGATGTCAAACACTTTGTTCGATTGGTCTTCCACTTCATCTCAATCATCGACTCGAAGACATCGACTGCAACACTCTTAAAGAAGACGGAAATCCGATTCATATCACTGATGAAGCTTGTTCTGTGCCTGGCTACAAACTTAAAGGACAAACAAGTGCTTCTGAGTGTATTCACGCCAGCTGTGTTGTTCCATATCTTTTCGGCACAGAGCATCCCAAAGTCCATTTTGCTGTTAACACTCAAAGTAGCGGCGTCACTCATGGCTGTTGCGAGTCAAAGCAAAAACACCTTTTCGTCGCAGTTTGTGAAAGACAAAGGGATCTTGTTTGTTACATATCAACTGAAAAGATGTGTAGACTCGACGGAAACGGTCTTTTCGTTGTTGGGGTTAATCACGAATCAAATCGTCCCCGATGTGAGTTCGTCGACATTTGCGCAATACAAGAAGATGCCATTTTCTAATGGACCGGTACAATCCCCTGAGTACATTTCTTCAATTATTAAACTGTTGAGACTCCAAATGGTCGAATACAATAAAGAGAAAGACCAGAAAATGGTTGAACTTATTGAACTGACTTCTGGTGTTATATGCGACTTAATGGAGAAGCCAGAGATCTACAATTACGTCTTTGCTGAGTGTTTGAGCGAGTACATCTCAATATTTGTGGGGGAGAATGGGTACTTCAAAATGGGAGACGACTTGGAAGTCTATTATAGGAAACTTCTGTTTGGACTGGGAGTCGCGTTTGCGACACAGATGATACAAAACCCGACGAAGAGTGTGATAGCGCACGAATTGTTATATGAGAACTCCTCTTTCTTAAGCGAAGAAGAAGAGTCTGAGTTTCTTGGGGAAATGTTAACGGGGATTGGGATGTCTGTGTTAAACCAACTGAATGCGGATGTTGCGATTGATCGTGTCTCGACATACATGTCATTGTTTATGAATGGACGCATTGATTTCATACTGACGAAGGTCACACGAAAGCAAGAGCTCATTTCTGTGTTACGGGATGACATCAAATACATCAAAATAGTGCAGTTGAGTGGGAGAAAAGGAAGAGGCATCTATCCGTTATATGACGTCTTAAATCGGATAGTATTATTGACGTTCGACCGGAACCAACAAGAAGAGATTGAGTGTATTATCGAAATGATTAATCGAGAAGTCGAGGTCATTTTTAATGAAGTGAATGCGAATGAACAGTTTGTGCATATGCTTCTTCATGGTGTTTTAAGAATCTTTTATGAGAACGATGGAGTCTATCAGTTGACTCTTGGCTCTTTCATTCGCACTGTTATTTCTAAAAGAACGAATTTGATCAATAAAATCTTCCAAACACGTCCGAGCCTTCAGAATGGATTGGTCGCACTGCTGGATATGCCATCGAACGATGCTACTGAATGGATCATCACTAATAAAGACGAAGTACTGAAAGGAGACGTGGAGTGCTTGTTAAAGTACTCGACGCAATGGATGACGGACGAATCAACACATTTAAGCTCATTTAAAACACCTTTGGAGCAAAGAAGAACGGACAGAATCAATTTGAATAAACAAAGTGACGTCCAATGCTTGGAAGCGATCAAAAAGATCCAACACAAAAACAAACAACTTCGAGAGAGAGTGTCTGTGTTGATCAAAGAAGAGGCGGAAAAGACTGTCGAACACTTTAGAGCGATTCACGCGCAGAGTCAAGGTGCGTGGGAGGCTGTTGCGGAGACCCTTTTCTTAGAGAAAGGGATTTGGTGGGATGGAAACCCTTGTTTGTGGACGTTGGACAACGTAGAGGGGCCATGTCGTATGCGGAAGCGTCTTGTTCGAGACACTGATTTTACAAGTCGATACAGCACGACGAGTAAAGATGGGTTCATTGATGTTGAGTTGAATAAGATGCACAAAGACAAGAGTTATGAAATACCAGAGTACTTAGTCGTGAAGGATGAAGTAGAAATAGCAGAGACGTATACGATGACTCCATCACCAAAAATAGAAGAAAGTTTACATAAGAGGCGTGGGACATTTAGTGGCGAAGATGATATATATAAGATGATGAAGACGTCACTGAATAAGAATATGAACTTTGGGTTAATTGAGACGGGAGATGATGTGAAGTCGCGATTCAACTGTTTTGTGATCAATGGGATGGACAAGATCTCGTGTATATTCATTGTGTGCACACAAGCAGTGTATGTAGTTGAAGGACTTGAACTGAGACGAGAAAGTATTATAGCGAAAGGGACTGTGAAGACGGAAAGGATCCCGGCGGAAGACATTCAAAACATCGCATCTCGACGGTTCATGTTAAGAAATATAGCAGTTGAGTTGTTTGTGAGTGGTGGTCGGAATAAGTTGATTATCTTTGAAGATGGATATGAGGCTGCTATGAAGAGTCTTGCCCCATTCAAACAGAAGCAAGAAGATATGACTAGTGGTATCCATCAAGAGAAGAAGACCATCTTAGCACCACTTAAGATCTTCAATCAAATGGATCCAATGACTGCGAAGTGGGTAGAAGGGAAGATATCCAATTTCTATTATTTGATGTATTTGAATACGAAGTCAGGACGTACATTTAATGATGTCACGCAATATCCGGTCATGCCTTGGGTCATTGCGGACTATTCGAGTGAGAATATCAATCTTCAAGACCAACGGATATACAGAGACTTGTCGAAACCAATGGGCGCACTCACGCCAGAACGAGCGGAGAATACAATCGAACGCTTTGAAGCAGTCAAAGATAACCCTGAAATGGCGTTTCATTATGGATCACATTATACGTCAGTTGGTGTGACATTGTACTATTTAATACGATGCGAACCATTCTCACATTTTGGAATTGAGTTGCAAGGAGGTCGCTTCGATTTGGCTGACCGACTGTTTAATAGTCTTGAAGACCTCTGGAAGTTGTTAAGTGGACCCACAGTGAAACAAGTGATGGAACTTATACCTGAGTTTTTCTACTTCCCGGAATTCTTGAGGAACTTCGACAAATTTGACTTGAAGAAAAGAAACGACGGAACGCTCCAAGTCGACGATGTGGTACTCCCGAAGTGGGCGCGAGGAAGTTACCGACGCTTTGTGAGAACGAATATGATGGCGCTGGAATCGCCGTATGTCTCGGCACATCTCCACGAATGGATCGACTTGATCTTTGGATATAAACAACAGGGAGAAGCCGCATTGAAGGCACTCAATTTGTTCCACCCGTCATCGTATGAAGGAGGTGTCGACATGAAGAGTGTTGTCGACGAGAAGCTTAAAAAGGCGTACGAGGACATGATCATTAACTTTGGGCAGACTCCGATACAAATATTCAAACAGCCGCATCCGAAGAGAACTGTTCCGAAAACAGGGTTTCAGTACGGAGTGTTGTTAGCTGAAAATTGGGATATTGTTGTCACGAAACAACACAACTTCCCCGTCCTCTCATTTTCTGTGATACAACAGAACTTTGTTGGATTGCCGTCGATCATCCCAATAGAGAAGGGAGGAAAGTTGTTGACGTTTACGGAAGATGGAACAATCACTGTGACCCAAAATGGGAAGACGTATGGAGTGATAGAAAACGTCTCCACCCCCGGGAAGATAGTGTGTAGTGTTTGTGACAGTAGAATAGTGTGTGGCACCCGTGATGGTATTATTATAGTTTATGAAACTATAAATGGGTTGAAAGAGATTGGACGTATGCGGGGCCATCAACGCGCAGTCGAAGCTGTTGACATCTGCAAAGAGTATTCTATTATAGTAAGTGGCGATGAGAGTGGCGAAATCATCGAGTGGGATCTTCACACATACAAAATCATCCGATCATTCAACCATGGCGAGAAAATCCATCTTGTGAAGACTCAAACGGAAACGGGGGATATTGTCACGTTAAGTAAAACACTACTGAAACATTGGACTATTAATGGAGACTTCATTCAATCAATTCAATTGAGTAATCCACCAACAGAAGCTTTAATACCAAACATTCCAGAGTGGATCCCTGGGCATATTCTATTAACTGGACACACGGATGGTACTATTGATGTCTGGAGACTCGACGAATCAATCTGTCTGGGAGATGGCGATTGTCCAACGCACCAACATGAGCCTAAATTACTTAAACAGCATCATATTCATGAAGGAAAAGTCACTGCTTTATCACTTTCAGACGATTTCACCACTCTCTATGTTGGGTATGAGGACGGTACTGCTGTTAAAGTGATGTAATTTGATTTCATTGTCTACTTCACTTGTATTACTATAATTATAATAATAGTAATATATTAATATAATAATATATTATTATATTATAGTAATATTCATAATACTATAATATTAATTATAATATACTATATAAATATGGATCAGTAAGACACCCAAATAATATAATTATATTAACTATAAGTATGAAATAATAAGAAAACACAAAGATAACAATGAATCAATCCTTTACTTCTTCCCATCGCAACTGTGTTTTTGTTCCAACAATGAAAGAATCTCGATTTTATCACTAGGCTTCCCGGAACAAATTTTGATATGGTCATACCTGACGCCGTTCGACACGAGTTTCTTGAGAATATTATCTTGCATTGGTGGTAATGTCATTATATTCTGGAAATTTGGACTCTTCTCCAAATATAAAAGTACACGAGGACCTAACACAGTCTTTCTGAATATGTCATGTGTGAGATACGGTTGAAATGCTTCGTCGGTGAATGGGTTGACATCCAAAAAAAGTTTTGTAAGTAACATCCTGACGTGTATGTTGTTGCCCCCTTCGATCAGTTTTAACGAATCGACAATTGTTCGGATTTGTATTAAATTGTTCTCTAAAACACATCGGAAAAGTAAGAACTTTTTGACTTCAAGAAGCGCTAACAACTCACTTTCATTCTTGATGCTGTGTGTCGATATATTTGTACCTTTTATAGAACACTTGAATTAGTAATAATAATACAATTGAATTTTTAACAAACTCGACGTATCGCGTTAACAACTCGTCCGCTTTTTCGACTTGGTCGGTGACAATCAGACGAAGAAAATAGTCTTTGTCAAAGTATATCTTTGTACATGACGCATACGCATTCGCAGAAACTTCATCAGCCTCTTTTTGTAAATAGTTAAGAACAAGATATTTGAACTCGCGTTGTACAGCGTCTTCTGCTGGTTGCATTGAATTATGGAAGTTCTTGAATAATAAGTATCTTGTGTTTGTAACTATAGTAGTATTATATTATTACTATTATATAAACTAGTTTACATTTTTTTGTGTTGGTTACTATATAATATATTTATATTATTTTTTAGATTTTGTTGAAAATCATTCATAGTATTATTTATAAGTCTAATATAATTAACATCTAAATTAGTTGGGTTTTTATTTTATTATATTTAATTATTGAAATATAGTTAATTTTTAATTATTCAACAAAACTTTTTTAATAAAAATAAATTAAATTATTTTTGTATTTATTATTGTTATTATAAACCATTATTAATAGTATTACAATCCATATTTAAAATTAACATTTGTTTAGTTATTAAATAGTTAAACCTAACATTAATATTCCTACTAATTACATGAATTAATGAAACCCTGCAATAGAAAAGAGGGTAATTGAAAAAGCCAGAAATAGTAGCTAAAACATTGGACGAGTTAAGGTGATTAAAAAATAGTAATAATAATAATATAATAATAGTATTATAATACAATTGAACAAACGCAACAACAGAAACACTAACTTACAGATTTGTTTTTTTCTTTTTAGCGGATGCGAAAAGAGAAGCGAGGTACAGTACATCTCTATCGAGAATACACTTGACCTTTTCTTGGACTTGTGTGGAAGTCGCTTTGGAGCTTTTAAAGTACTTTTGTGCATGTGTTCTGACTTGAATGGAATTGCGTGTACCTATATAAGCTGCTATTTGTTGTACAGGTAACCCTCCACACTTTGTGGCATTCAAGTATTGAATACACACAAGAAATCGGATGTGTTCTTTCTCATGCCAATACTTGAAGTTTCCTGTTGTGGTCATCGGACGATTGTCGAAAAGTTCTTTCCACTTCATTTCTTGCTCAGCCCATATCTTGTTGAACTCACTGACAAGACCTCGATGACTTTCAAAGTCACTCGGATAGTCCTCCGTCATGACCTTGTGAGATTGGTACTCTCTGGACATGCTATATTTACTTTGCAGTTCTCTTTTATTCAAGCTTTGGAGTTTCCATAAACCCATTTGCCTTGTCATCTTTGTATGCGTTTTCCTGAAACTATACCCCTATCCGTTTTTTCGCATGTTTTGCTCTTCTTTTCACACTTTTACGTGTAAAAGGACGGGATTATTCGCTTCTATAAATTCATGCTTCCTTGTGAAATTGCGGTTTTGTAAGCAAAAAAGAGTGGGAATTAACGGGAAATGTACTAGACTTGGGGTAAAAAGAACAATTAAAATATTGCACAATAGTTTAAAAATGCCCGAAAAACAAGCGAAGGTCTAACAAACAATTCGTGGATTTTTTTCTTATCCTTTTTTCGTGCTCTTACTAAAAACGAGTCCTCCTAATATTGTTTTTTACTTCTCATTAGATATTCCTTTGTTTTTATTGTATTAAAATAACGGCATCGTTGTGCACGAGAAAACAGGATTGTTACCAATAAAAAAGGGTATGGATTTCGGGTCGCTCAATTCATAGCCAGATTTCTATGGTTCAAAAAACAATTCATAACAAAAAGGCGTTTTTTGTCGGTTTTCAACTTATTCAGATTATTCCGTTTTTGAGCTTTTTTTCGGGATTTTTGGAGTTCGTTTTCTTCAATTTTGTTTTCATCGTCTTTTTTCAATATTTCGTTAACTTAATTTCGAATTATTCCACTTGTTAAGAAAATTTTAGTATTATTTTAAATTTTGTTTTTAATATCAATAACACGGAAGAAGAAGAAGAAATTTCACAACAAAAAAAACGAATGATAAAGGAACTAAGCCGAACTATATACTATTGGTATACTTACTATATAACTGTTATTCAAAAAAATAAAACTAATTTGGGTAAAATAAACCACTGTGTATTAAAATATTAAAATAGTGTTAAAAATAAACATAACATAATAACATTTACTATAATTTAATATATTTTTAAAATAATACTTACTATTATTTCTTTTTTTTTCCATATTTTTTCTCCATAAAACATTTAACTGTTTGAATCAACTAAATTTGCTTAATCTAATAGTTGCTTATTTGTTAAAAAGTTTTATTCCACCCAAAATCAAATAATTTTTTTTATAACTCATAAAATAAATTATAAAGATATTAATAAAATTTAAAATAATAACATAATTAATAATTCCGATATAAACAATTAAATATGTATTTTACTTGGCATAATCAAATATAATAGTATAGTATAAATAGTATAAATAACTAGTATAGTTATTTATAATAGTACAAATAGACAATAAAACACATTTAATTCAGAAACACATTACTCGGAAGCAAGAACGTCTTTGATTTCAACGTCCGTAAACAAAATAGGCTTGAGTGTATCGAGGACATTGTCTCTTACGTCTTTTCGTGTTTCTGGTCTGAATTCTATCGAGGAAATCCCCATAGTAACTTCCTCCAATTGTGTAAGACCGGAAGAGAACACAAGCCGGAGTTCCCACATGAATTGGAAATATTCGTCTTCCTTTTTACTTGTCGATTCTTGTTTTCTGTAATGAATTAAATAAGTTTTATCTTGAAGAATACACGCCACTTCCCAAAACATAGGATCTACAGATAAGAACGAATTTGTAACGCATTTGATCGAACGAACAAACGAGAATCTTTGAAGAGTAACGAGCCACATACCATCTTTAAATGGAGTGTAGAATTTGCGATGATCTTTTGGTTAATTGCTTTCAAAAAAGTGATCACCGGACTAACGTCTTTTTGTTGGCCATCCTCAAGAAATACTTTTGTTAATATCCTTATCAGAAAGGTCTTCTGCACACTCATATCTTCATCATTTGCCATCGTCGAGTTCCATTCCTGTTCAATCTTGGCACACTGCTCATCTCCTTCAAAGAGTGTACAGATACACTTAATGACTTGGAAACAATCCCCCGCCTTCGGCGCTTGTGTCTTCTCAGCAGACTCATCGGGGAATAACGTGTCATAATTACCTTCAGAGACTTCTCTAACTATAGACAAGTGATTCAATAATCGAGGTAAGTCCCCAGCTATGGGAAAAGTCTCTAATTTGCCGTCTTTAATAACTTTACGTGTAGACTCTTGCCAGTCGGGAAGGTTTTTCATCAACGCATTGATGTTGACGGGAGTAGCTATAGACATGCGGTCGAGCCGTTGCTGCTCTTTTTTGTCTGTCACCATCACAGAACGCCGCTTGGGATCCTTCGTGTCACCCTTTTTGTCCTTCGATGCGTCCTTGACTTCCTTGCTTTTGTCTTTTGCCTTTCGCTTCAGAAAGGAGAAGAACCCGTGCTTCTTCTTTTTCTCCTTGTCGACCTTCTCCTCCATTGGCGTACAAAGGGTATTTAAGTTCACTTTATTTTTCATCATTCATTTTCTGGCTTGAAATTTGAAGTGAGCAATACGCAATTGGTTTGAAGCTAATCTTCGGGGCTTTTAGAATATAACAATTGAAATAAATTCGCTTCGAGTTGTATTTTATTGGCTTAGTTATTGATTGACTAAATAATACCATCTTATTTCATTCATTAGATGATAAGTATTATAGCTCTATTATATAAATAGATTAATATATGGCTCAATGCTATTTCTTTAATATAATATGATAGAATATAGTTATACAATAGATTTCATTCGAAGTACCTTGAAATATATTTATGTGTTTTTTTCAAGTTAGTTTTTAACTGAATTTAAAAAAAGATATTGATTTGTTTTATTTGCTTGAAAAAGGCGAAATTTTTGGGTGTTTTTACTTGCAATAAAAATAATTGTAGCAAAATGTTCTAATTCATCTAAACTTAATTGAACAAATCAAAAATATATTTTTATATTTTTATAACAAAATATAATATAAATTTTAGTTCTAGTGTAATCAACCATTAAAATGTCAACAAATCTTTTTTCAAAAACATTTTTCTTAATAGTATTATTTTAATACTATAATATTATAAAATAATAGTATTAATATAAATATTATAAAATATTGTATTTTTTGATTGTTTTTATTTAATAACATAATATTATTATAATATAATTATAATTCTTTTTACAAATGTTTTTGATTAATGGCTGTTCGGCGACTTTTGATATTACTGAGAAGTCGGCGACTTTTTGAGTCCCTTCAAAAGTCGCCGACTTCTTTTAGAACTAAATAACTATTAACTTTAATAAATTATACCATATTCATTATAGTCTCAAAAATGTGTAAAAACACATTAGTTGTTATAATTTGTTATATTATAATCATATAAATATAATTTAAAAAATGATTTGAGAAGATATAATTGGGACGGTATTGTTTCATTTTACTTTTTAATAATAATTATATTAGATTTATATGGTTTATTTTTTCAATATCTTTTACATGATAAATGGTATTCTGAATAGTTATTTAACTAAATATTTAGGTCAGCGACTTTTAAGACCACTAAAAAGTCGGCGATTTTTAAAGAAACTGTAAAGTCGCCGAACAGCTATAATACAATAAGAATAATAGGTTTTAGTTTAAAAAATAGTACAAACGAGACAACAAAATAAAAATACATTTACAAAATAGTGTGATTGTTCTCTCTCAAAGATAACAAAATTGTGTCGATAGTAACTCTTTGTTTCTGGTCTTTTTTAAGACAGCCAAGGATTACACGAGTTAATTGTGAAGGGACAAAGCTGTTTTCAAATTGTTCTTCCTTAAGTAATTTTCTTGACCCATTAGCATTGACTGACAAGTCCCAAGTCAGTATTTGGACCATAGTAATACCAAAAGAGAAGATATCCGTTGCCGTCGAGTAATTCTTATGATTTGCGAGTTCTGGAGACATATATAAAGGGGTTCCAACTTCTTCTGAGAAGTTGTCGCACGACTTAAAGGCCTGATACGTACGAGCTTTTGAGAACCCAGAGATCTTAGCGTTGACTTCCATTTTATCGAGTAAAGAGATGACGTTGATATTTTCCGGTTTAATGTCTCTATGAATGACGTTATTCTTATGAATGAAATTTAATCCTTTTGCTATATCAAGACAAAGTTTCACTCTGACAGACAACTCTGGCATTGCGTGTAACTGAATGACATCCTTCAATGTCCCAATACCATTGTCTTCAGTTAATATACATTCATGATGTGGGATATGGCAAGCTCCAACAAAGTAATTAATGTACTGATAATTCAGTGTTTTTAATATCCCAATTTCACGCTCAAATAACACCTTAGACTCATCAGACCTGTTATCAACAACAACATCACAACCTCGGAATTTCCCGCGCCACACAAAGTCTTTGAACTCATTGATGCCGAGAAACTCCTTTTCGTCAATATCCTGATAGTCGACAGAAAGACTCTTTTTGCTCTGAAACTCGACCTTGACGGGCTGTTTCTGAACCAGCTTCTTTGTTGTTGTCACCAAAAAAATAGCTTCGGACACTTTACAGGTGCAAAGTGGTGTAAATTCAAGAGTAAACTCAAACGCCTCATTTGGGCGAAGTTTAAGAGTCGAGGGTTCCGATCGAAACGAAAATCGCGAAGAGCTTTTCATGTTTTTTTCAAAGGAAATTTGCGTTGTTTTCTTCCCTGCGTTTGCAACTATTATTTTTGCTTTGGTGGGTTGGCAGACGGATATGTCGGAAGAGTCTTTGGTCTCCGTAAGGTGAAGCGAGAGTTTATCAGTGGAGATGTCTTGGATGTCTGGACATTCGGTGAGCCAGTTACTGACTTTCTCGAAGTACAAATTAGCGATGGTTTGCTTGTGCTTAAAGAACAGGTTTTTCATTATGGTTTTTAGTTGTAGATTTCTTCATTAATCCGATTTACGAATTCTTCACGACATTGAACAATTGCAGATGGTTCTGAATGGTTCTAATTATCTTTTTTTTTCATATACGGAAAAATGTTTGTGTCATATTAAATTACCCTCTTTGTTTTTCTTTGTGGTCTTTTCGTTGGTGTTTTTCTATGTATGTTAGTCACTTTTAACGCATTAGTATGGGAGAGTCGGGTTCCGTTACCAAAACTAGTAAAGAAGATTCAATTTTGCTTGTTAGTTTTAAATTGGGTTAAAATTCATAGATATTTATATTTTGGACTACAGAGAAAAGGCCCTTGAAATTTCAGCGAGGGCAAATCTTGAATATATAGTTTATATATAATATTAAATATTATTTGAATATAGGTTATGGTATGAAAAACGAAAGGAAAGTTCAAAGAAAAAGTTGTAAATTTTTTTTGCAGCTATTTTTATTTCGTTTTTTTTCGTTTTGAGAAAAAAAAATATATGAACTTGTTTACATTGCTAATGGTTAAATTGAAAAAATAATTGGAATAATAATTAATTATGTATTGGTACTAAAAATAATATATTAATGGTTTATTTCCAAAATGGGTGTGTTAAAGTCTTGTTGGTTTTTCACAGTTCTTTAATTTGTAATCGATCGGGAAGCAATTGAAATAGTGTCACATTTTTAATAAATGAAATCAATGCTATGTCACCAAAAATTCATATTAAAATAATTTCACAAAAATGAAAATGAAAAAATGATAATATCGTTTAACCCATTATTTTAAGTAAAAAATCATTAAATAATCTAATCTAATGAAATTATGGTTAAGAAAAAAAGTTATTATAATTCAACTTTTTATCTTTTTGATCGATAAAAGATAAAAGTGTTTTGATTTCTATAATTACTACAACATAAAAAAGAAAAAGTAGAATTATAAATTATTAAAAATATTGTTAATAAAAATTTGAATTTAAGTTTGTTTAACAATAATTATTATTAACTTATGTTTTATAAAAAAAAATTGTTTCATTCATGTATTGATGTTATTCCAAATAATGTTATACAAAAAATTACTTATTTATTAATGTTTTACATTTAAATGATTTTTTTCTAATTACAAAAACAAAAAGTGTACAAAAATAAAATAAATATTGAAATTTTAATTATAACAATATAATAATAATAATTAAACAAAAAATAAATTATAAAAAGTGTTTTTTTCAAAACAACACACAAATATTCATGTTACAAAAGTATCAACTATAATTATCATATTAAAATAAAGTTGAAAGGAAAGATATAGTAAAATAATATTAATTTATATTAAAAAAGTGTATTTTTACTTTATAACTTAAAATAATAACAAGGAAATACAACAAAACTTCTTTTTTAGTCATCATCTCATGAAAAAGAAACCCGTCTTTTTCTTTCTTATTCTAATCATATTATGTTCGATGGCGACAACATGTTGGATAGAGTCAGACAATATAATAGATTATCACACAGATGACAGAATTGATCCAGTTTACTGTAACAAGGGGTATGGGTGGAAAGTTGCGTATCAAACTACACAAGACCTGTTCACGTTTTATGGCGACTGTTGTCGAAATGAAAAGGATTATTATATTGTTTCTCACAACAACAATTTCATTGATAAATTGGTTGAGTGGAAAACAAGCACCACGATGATGAGGAAATTGATAATCAACGTGTTGTACCCATCCGTGAAATGGACGTTCAATTATGCTTTTGTCCCCTCTTCGTTTCTGTTAGAAATCAATTCAACGAGAGAGAGTGTTGGGAGTACTAAAGAAATAGAGTTCATTATATCGAGTTACAGTGTATACACGGCGATCTCAGGGAATGACTCCATCGCTTTAACTCACAAGTATAACACCTATTTACAACGCCCATTTGTATTAATAGAAAGTTTAAGTGGGAAACAACAAGTCAAAGACATTTCAGAGTACAATGAAGGGAGCTCTGAAATCATATATGTGTTCACTGGAATAGGAATAGACTCTGTAAGTATCAAATCGGAGAAATACGATCTATTCAAAGCGTGTGAATATGACGAAAAAGCACGATATGTGGCACGCTCTAGAAATAGTACAGAGAGTGTCGACTGCTCGTGTATCTTCTCTGGAAATGAAAGGGAAGTCTCAACGTCGTCTAATTTTGTGTTTCCGGACTGTAAAGTATATAACAGGATGTTTGACTTGACGGTCCTCGAAACGCAGAACATCATTGTTTTTGACGACCCAAATTTGTACTCTTGGAAGAGTCTAGTCTTGAACACGAAATCTTGCGTCGAAGCAAATGTGACGTTTTCTGGTCATTTTTTGATCATTTTTTTAGAGCAAGTGGTCATTCAAAATCGTTCTGTTGTCTTTCAGACAGACGTTTCTTTTGAGTCCCTCTTTTTTTCGAGAAATGCGTGTAAAAACCAAATCAACGTGTTTTCAAATTTGCTAGCAAATGAAATTGTATGTGACAACTGTAGTGAAAGAGTACTCTTCTTGTCAAAGAATGAAGTAGCGAATACTACACGAGGAATTAAAAAGTTATGTGACACTGGAGTTGGGTTCAGATATGGAACATTGGACTCTTTAATCACATGTAGTTGCCGATTTAACATCAGTGAATATATAGAAAACGATTGTGAGTATATTAGTGGGTTTGATAGTAACAAAATCGACTTGATTGTATACACCAACAGTAATTATAACACTCAGAAATGTGTGTATTTCAACTCATTGACTGTCCAACCAAATGTTCTTGTGTCGTCGCAAATACGAGCTCGCGTCTGCGACTTTTACACATCAGTTTCCTTTTTAAAGGAAATTACTTGTGACATCATGACATTTCATTCTGCAATAGTCTCAGTGGTCGACCCCCTTTATTCCACTTCAATCCAAGCCCGCGGGATCACTTCGATATTTGGAATTGTTTATGCGCAATACGTTGAAGTGTTTGAAGGGAGTATATTTACTTTAAATAGCCAAAAATTATTATTTAATGAAGTGTATGGATATACAAAAGACGCGAGCAACGACTTGACACTGAACAGTTTAGTCCTTCAAAACGAGTCTTCGTTACAAATTATAGGTACAATGAATGTCCATATTCTCGAATTGAAGATACACCGAAACAATAAAATAGCGTCCACTTCACATATTGTGTTTTACAATATCATTTACGACGAAAGGAACTCACCGTTTTCACTTGAATGTAACAACGCGGAGTTTATGAAAGGAGAGGTGTACTTGTCTCGAGTCATTGTAGAACAAAAGGGAATATTAATACACGAAGACGTCAGTGTGTTTTCAATGGAAGAGTGTTACACAACACTTCACGACGCTGTACTATTAAACATCGAAAGAGGGTCTTCATCTTTAACGATCAAACAATTGCCACGTCTGATCGACACCGACGTACTGTTTTTGGCCAAGACAAATGTCAGAAAGATCAATGTCGAAGCTTTTGATGCGCAATTTGTGTGCGACAGACAACTTATTGTCATTGGAAACGTCACAGAGACTTTGGAAACGTGCACCAAATTTGGAGTCTCTGAAAAGACGTGCGTCTACATTGGGAATTCCGTTTATTACGACTTAAACAACGAAACCGACTATTCATGTCCCGGTGGGGTTTCTACAAGTGTAGTAAGAGAATTGGTGATACGCTCGGACACGTACACAATGTCACTTGATGAGGATTACACCAAAATTTCCGTTCCCGTCGACTGTAATATCAATATCACAGACAAAGAAATAATACTGTCCATTGGCGAGAACCTTCAACGACTTGTATTGTTGGGGAACAATACAATCCTCCAATTGACACAAGAAAGGTTTCATGAGTACACTGTCGTCAATGACATGACCGAGTCGTATATACTTGTTGGGGAAGACCAAGGCTTTGGCGATGGATTTGAAAGCACATTTGAAACGAGTAAATACTACTACAGTGCACTAAAAAACGAGTTTAATGTCACACGGACTGGGAAATACCAAGGAGTAGTTTCAATGGGTGATTCTGTTTACGCTATTGGATGTCGCTTTTATATCAACGGAACGTGTTTAGAAGTCGAAGAACAAACGAAGTGTGTGAATTATAATATTGACGGAAGTTGTCAATCATGCGATGTCGGGTTTTTCAAGACTGCAAATGGGTGTGTCCAATGTGAAGAGTTGTGTGAACGGTGTATTGATAACTCGAGTTGTGCGATATGTACATCAAATCATATCGTTGGGGTGGTGAATGAACAAACTGTTTGTGAGGTTCAAGATATGAATTGTCAATACAGTTGGAGTAATCGCTGTCTGAAGTGTGAACCCACCACCTTTTTTAATGGTGAGTTTTGTGATATGTGTATTGAGCACTGTCTTTTGTGCACCGACAAATCGTCGTGTTTGATATGTGATGTAAGTTTGGGGTATTCGATGATAGGAGGAGTGTGTGTGTATCAAAAGCATAGTCTTTTTGTTGTGAACAACGGAACAGTTGAATGTGAAAATGGGTATTATCTTCGAGACAAAACGTGTGAACCGTGCGATGAAGGTTGTCGTGTGTGTTATTTGTCATTGGTTGGGCAGATGAGTGAGTGCGACATCTGTTTTGAGGGGTATTCCATAACAACTGATAACAAGTGCAAGCGAAGTGATGGAAGTTTAGACTTAAACAATTCGCGATGTGTGAATACTACGCTCTATTTTAACGGTAAGTTGTGTGTGACATGTGAAGAACATTGTTTTGTATGTACTGATGATGGTATTTGTGCATTATGCCAAGACGGGTATTATCTCTATTATTCAGACAAAAGCACAAGAGTCACTTGTAAACCAACACCGCAACCGCATTGTGCATTTTCTGTTAAAAGTCGATGTATAACATGTGAGAGTGGGTACTACGTTTCGTTTGGGATATGTGTAAGTTTGATTTTCTTTCAATTGATAACGAATTAATTAAGAACTGATTGTAAGAGTGTAGTGTTGCCTGTAGTGAATGTATTGACTCATCAATTCGTTGTTTAAAATGTGGTCCGGAGTACAGTTTTAACAACGGCGACTGTGTTTCGCTGTCTGTGATCTTTGAAGAATGCACTGGGTATTACGCCCAAGTTGGTCCAAACACGTTATGTTCGTCGTGTTCGATATATTACTACTTAGATAATGGCGTGTGTACACGGTGCACTCCATCGTGTCGGGTATGTGAAGGAGTGTCTCATTGTGTGACGTGCAACGAGTTCAATTTTGTGAACGAAACAGGGGAGTGTGAGGCTCGAAGTGATTTAACGAATTGTTTTAAAACGGACATAGAAGGGTGTCAAGAGTGTTCTAAAGGGTATTATCTCTTAGGCAAACGGTGTCAATATTGTGATGTTTTAGACAATCATTGTCAAGTATGTAACGTGTCTTCTGGTCGATGTGAGCGATGTGAGACACATGGCTATGTCTTATCTGACACTCACGATTGTACTAAAGTGTCACAATGTATACAAACGGATGGTGTGACATGTTTGAAATGTTCAACGATGTTCTCTGTGAGTGCCGATGGTAAAGACTGTGAGTTACAAGTGACGTGGATTCTATTAATAGTGTTTTCGATACTCATCACGTTACTTGGGATCTTTGCAGTAACAACCATATTTGTATTGATCAACAAAGAGAAGAAGGGAGGGGAATACCAAGTTCTTCTTGAAAAGTTTGATGAGAAAGAAATACGAAGGAAGTGGCATCGCCTGTCCTCTGACAAGAAGTTTTATATCAACACGAAGATGATAGAAGTGATGAATGAAAGCGAATGTATTCCCGTCGACGAAGATAGTCATTTTGAATTTGTTATTGCGAATGGGTACGCTAAACTCGTTAAAATCGACATTTTTAGCATCAAGAAAAAGATGGAGAAGTACTCGATCACATACACCCCATCGACGTTTCTTCTTGACGGAAAAAAGTCGATCAAGATCAATGTGAAGGTTCACCCCTATTGTAGCACAACCATCGAGGATTCCATTAACATTGTCACCTTTGAAATATATAACTCGAAACAAAACGTCTTCAAAGTCCCTTTATACATTCAGACACAAAAGACAAGTAAAATCGACCCGGACGATATTGTGGAAGAGTCACTCTTGGGATGTGGAGCGTTTGGGGTTGTCATGAAAGGTCGATATAAAAACAATTCCGTTGCGATTAAGAAGATCAGAGACATCTTTGTGTTGAAAGAGAACAACGAATTGGCAAAACACATTGAAGAGTTTGGACAGGAGCTCAAAATCTTGGAAAACTTGAGACATCCGAATATCGTTCATTATTATGGAGGAGTGACTCTATTTGAGAAGTGGTCGATTGTCCTTGAATTGGCTCCGTTAGGAAGTCTCCGAACGTTCATTGAAAAGAAGAAGAAAGAGTTGAACGAGAAGATGAAACTAAAGATCATGTATGATGCGGCAAAAGGGATTGAGTACTTACACATGAATAACACGTTGCATAGAGACATCAAACCAGACAACATCTTGATCTTTTCTGAGGAGGAGAATGAAATAGTCAATGCTAAACTCACTGATTTTGGGTCGGCAAGAGCTATATCACTCTATAAAACAGCACTCACGCTGACTAAACAAATCGGAACGTTGGCATTTATGGCGCCGGAAGTCTATTTGGGTGAGAAGTATGGAATGGAGGCCGATGTCTATTCATTTGGAATGACTCTGTGTTACATAATCAAGTGGAACGACCCATTTGATGGGATGAATTTTGTGGGGATCCCGAAATTTGTCGCAGACGGCGGAAGACCTCAATTAAGCGGGTGCATTGACATGGACGTGGTGTGCTTAATTAATATGTGCTGGGAACAAGAACGAAAAAATCGACCTCGTTTGTTTTTAACTATATTTTATTATAATTGATACTATTGGTAATAATGAGAAATGACTTACATGGTAGTGATTTCAGATGTCGTTAGTTCGTTACAATCAATTTTGTATAACAATCACTAATTATTATTATTTTATTAATATTTTATAGTTTACTTCTCATATTATAAATATATTAATAAGTGTCAATATAAGAACTATAATTCAAAATATTGTCAATTGGAGTTATAGTTCTTATTATTATAAGAATTATTATTATATCTCATCACTAATAATAATTACTGTATTATTATAATTAATAAAATAATACAATATTTTTAACAAAAAAAAATGTATTATGTTATAATAAAAAATGGTACAGTAATATCATAATTACTAATTTCAATTAAAAAAATGAAAAAACAGAAGAAGTTTTTTCAAAATTGTAAAAATTTCAAACGAATAAAAAACTATTTGAAAAACTTTTTAAATAACTAATTACATCTTTTTATTGCTAAGAAACGGGAAAATTGTTTGTTTATTTATTGAAAAAGAATAGAATTGAACTTGTTTAAAAAAAGTTATAATAAATAATTGATTTATTATAAATTATAGTAACGACATTCCAAAGTATTTATTGTGTATGTATTGAAGAAAAGTAAAAAGAAAAGAAAAAAGAAAAATCGAAATTATAAATTCCAGATTAACTTTTCATGAAAGGGAGTGCTCAGATGCTCAAAATCATTCTCATTGGATCTTCTGGTGTTGGGAAGACTTCGATCATCCAAAGATTTGTTACGAACAAGTTTGACCCGATCTACAAGTCTACCATTGGGTGTGACTTTCTTGGTTTGAGATTTGTTTTCGTTGAATGTTCTTCAAATATTTTATACAATATTATAATTATAATTATAAGTATACTATATTAATTGAAAATAATAAACAGCGAAAACGGTGAATGTAGATGGAAGGGATTATTCTTTACAAATTGTTTGTTTATTTCTACTTCAGTTCAGTGCTTTAAACAATAAAATGAAATGTTAAGAGGTAGTGGGATACTGCAGGACATGAACGTTTTAGTAGTATAGTGAATTCATTTTATCGTGGAAGTGATGGTGCAATAGTGGTATTTGATGTCACAAGTCCACCTTCATTCACTGACATTTCTGGATGGATTGGGGAGTTTGAGAAAGGTGTGAATTCAAAAGAGGTGCCTATAGTAATAGCCGCAAATAAAGTTGATGTAGACTCGCGGATGGTATCTGAAGAAACTGGAAGACAATGGGCTGTTGGGAGAGGGTATACTTATGTCGAGACAAGTGCTGCGACTTCTAATGGAGTTTCTGATCTCTTTGTGGAAATGGTCAAAGCAATTTCAGCGTATAAAAAAGGTGGTAACGATGAAGGACTGGAACCAATCCCAATAGGAAATGTACAAAATAAAGAAGACGGAGGATGCTGCTAGACTTATTGTATTGTACTCTTCTTTTCTTTTTGTATTATTATATAATACTATATCATTATAGTATATTTCTATACTATAATTCTATTATAAATAAACCATTCTTTTTATCTTTCAATCATCCAAAGAAAAAAACTGTTCCGTCTTATTTAACTCCAAATTTGTTTATGAAATGAACAAATTGTTTATTTAAATTGTTTATTAAAATTTGTTAATTAAAAATACTTAGAAAATATCATATTTGAGTTTTTTGTTCAATAAACTACAAATTATAATTAATTTACTATAATAATATAGTTTAAAACAGAAAAAAAGAGGACTAAATAAGATATGGCTGAGGCTTTTATTGAGGCGGTTGTAGCTTACACTAACGCGCAGACCCGGAGGAATGCAGAGGCGTATTTGATTCAGTTTGAGCAGAATCCTGCGTCATTTAACATAGCGACACAAATTCTTCAAATTCCGTCGAGTCAACTGAAACCGGAGAGTGTTCAGTTAGTGTATTACTTTGCGTTAAAGGCGATAGAATCGACCACCAAAAATTATCAATTGTTTAATGACGAACTTCGGTTGGCGACCGCAAAGAATTTATTAAATTGGGCAATTAAACAACAACCAGGAATGGCTCTTAAGAAGGCGATTCAAACGGGAGTCAATCTCCTCTTAACAAACCCTTCACTCACACCAACTCTATTGGTTCAAGTCATCATTCTTATCATTAGAGGAGTCTCGAACGAAAATGAGTGTTACCCGACGCTCGTCTTGCTGGATGAAATCAATGAGGCACTTATAGAGAAGTCGAAGGCATTTAGTACCCTGGTACCCCTCTCAAATGCAGTCGTTTGTTTACTATATATTAATAATATAATTACTATTAATTAATAAGAATGCAAGATGTATAACCGACAGAAGGACGAGTTTCGGAAAGACGGGATTAGTGTGGTGATCCAATTTCTTTTCCAAGCGATGACGAACCAAAAATACACGAAAGAGGCACTTGTTGTCTTCTCGTCATATATTCCATGGGTGGACATTTCATTCAGTACGAATGAGGCATTCATGAGGTGCTTATTTGCATCACTCCAAGTCCCAGCACTCTTTTCCACTGGTGTTAATGTGCTGCAGGCGATAGTTTCGAAGGGTATGCCAGGGGCTCAGAAGTTTCTATTGTTACAGAAACTCAATATTAATAACAGTATTCCTCACAACATCCCCCCTGCGAGTGATGAGTTTGAAAAAGTCTGTAATTTGGTGGGTGCGACGCTCTCTGAGATATTAGTTGCCGTAGAAAAGGAGTTTCCAGTAAAACAAATAGTGGCGGGGAAAGTGCAAATCACACAACAACAACTTGTGATGGTCTTCCAATTGATATCGGGAAACTTTGTGTTCTTCTTGGAATTATTTTCGAAAGCAGACTTGAGTACTACAAAGGAATTTTCTGCTGTTATTGCAAGAATTGTGGGAGACTTCTATGGGCCGTTACTTAATGTACTCATCCCACCACAAGAAGTTGCACAACTCGCGGTTTTAGTGTTTCAGACTTTGTTTGGGAAGTATCAACAACTCATCAGAAACGCATTTGAGAGTGAGGAATTGACATTAAACGAGTTAACAACGGCACTTGCCAATGTGTATAAGTGTGCGACTGTTTTAGACTACTCTAAAGAGACGATTAAAAAGTTTTTGGACGACCTTCAGCAATATGGTGCGACGGATAATGAAGGGAGTTCAGTTGTGTGTCACGCGTACTTCTTGTTACAACTGCCGGACAAGTTATTACAGCAGAAAGAGACACAAGTGTATATGGGGCAACACGTTGGGAAGTACTTTATGAATGCGGTGCCGAAGTTACTAGTGCGGAGTGAGAGTGTGATACTTTCTTGTGTTATTCGGTATCTATCTTTCATGGACACAAACACTGTGGAGTATATAGTTAACAATGCACTTATAGTCTGTATGCAGAACAAACACGTCGAAGCAGTTAAAGACTTAGTCTTTCAATATAAGAAGCTTGGAGGGAATGGGAAAGAAGATTGGGTCATTAACATAGTGAAGCAATTGTTATTGAACGAAGAGGTACTATACACACAGAAGCAGTTGAGAGAGGAGAGTGATATCTATGAAATACTTGGAGTCTTAAGTGAGAAGTATATGGAGTGGGTGATCGCAAATGTCTTCCAAGTCACGTTAACCCGGTTGAATGAGACATGTCGAACAAAGTCGGACTTTTGTGGGAAATACGTCTATAAGAAACTTGAGAACTTCGTCGAGTTCTTGCGACAAAATCGGAATGTCAATAGAATTGAAGTGCGTGGAGTCTTTGAAGGGTATAAATTAGTTGTTAAAGGAGTGATGCGTGGGGAGATCTATATCGAGCAATCTTTACTGTTAGACGTGGGGAAAAAGGTGAATGAATTTCTTCAGCAATGGGTGGAGAGTGTTTCGGAGCAAAGTCTAGAAATCCCATCCCCTCTTGAAATGGTCCAATACTATGGAAGGAATTATGAAGGACAAAAGATGGTAGTCAGTGTCATGACACACATTGCAAACAAACAACAGAAAATGAAACAGCGAATAGTCACTGAGGAATATATCCATGTGTTAAAGATGTATGTGGAAAATATCGGTGACATTGAGCAACTTGGCGTCGATACTGAATTATACAGAGAGAAGGTCGACGAGTTCTTAATGATTATCAACTTGACCAATTTACCCATTCACGTTGGAGATATGTTGAATTATATCAACTGGAGTGGATATATCAAAGGACTCTTTTGCATATTGAAGACATTGAAGAACATGGAAATGGGTAAAATGATATTAAAACATTGTGTGAGGAGCATTGAGATGTTTGTAGAGAGTAATGGAATTGTTGGGAAGAGTTTTGGAATATTCAATTTTGTGGGTTTATTTGTCGAGTTGGTATATCAAACAAAACTATCGAATTACTTCCCTATGGGACAAGCTATAGTAGAGGGACTTAGAGGATTACTTACTTCTACAAAGAAACACCCCGAAATTCTTAATGTCTTGAAACTGTTTATTGACAACATCACTGATATTAATAAGAAAAATTGGATTAGTAACTTCTTCGGAAACATTATGACGGTCACTCCTAATGCTCTCTCAGTACCAGTTATTGTCAACTTATTGAAAAATTAGATTTAAGTCATTATTATTTATATTATATCTATTATAATTATATTATATCTATTATAATTATATTATATAATTGTTAATCGTTATTATATATATATATAATTTATTATAATATTGTTTATAATATAATTATTATAATAATTATTAAAATACAAATTAATAATATTAGTAAATGTATAATATTTTTATTTATTAGTAAATAAATATAAAATTACACATTTACTGATATTTTTAATTTGTATTAGAATTCATAGTAAAATCAAGAAAAACAACATATTGTAAATACCTCAATTTTTAATTAGTAATAATTTATTATGAAACAATTATAATTATTTTATTCAACTTAGAGTAAAAAAAATGAGAAAGAAGATTGGGAAAAGGAGTAAAGAGAAGCAAATAAATAGCATGAAAAAAGAGCAGGTTTAATGTGTTCATCAAAATAAAAATTGAAACTCGAAATTTGCAAATGGACAAAAAGACGGACTTGCAACGGATTAACTCGAAAAATGGAATAATTTATATCCCGTCTTTGACTCAACCGAACCGACATAGAAATACACAATCGTTCACACAACCAACTCAAAGAAAACCTTTAACTCAAACAACTCAAACGGTTCAAGCGAAGAACACACAAATACAACAAAAAAAGAATCCAAAACAAGAGAAAGAGGACTTTGATATCGACGACATTATGACGCAATTCGAAATCCAAGAGTCAAAGGAAAAATTGAAAAACCCCGTGAAATCACTCTCACAATCACATAAACCTATCACTCTCCCTCACGTCACTCCTCAGAAAACCAAACCACTCAAACACGACCCAATTAGTGTTACTCATAAAAATGCTGTTCACCAAACAACACCACGTCATATTGCTGTTAACCAATCACAACAAATAGTTACACCTCAAAAGAGTCAGACGAAAAGTGTCGTTGTGGACAAATCGGATATATCAGAAATATCGGATATTTTAAAGGAAATTACACCCCATAACACACCTCAAAAAACAGAGAAAGAGTCGGAAAAGCCAACAAAACAATTGACAAATTCCGGAAACCTTGTTAAGAGCGGGAGAGTGTGTTACGTCTCCGCGGCGTTTTCTTTGGAGAGTAAAACTAGTTTCACAATTACATTTTCAAACGAACGATTCGCGGATGTCAAAATGTTATTCAACCACAACAACATCAAATTCGATTTAGTCGAGCGGAGTGTGATGAGGATTTCATTGGGTTCGTATGACGCAGTGTTAAAGTTGTTGACTGAGCAGAAACTCGAATTTCTGAACATACACAAAATCGACGATTGGGTATGGAAAATTGTTAAAATGCCGGATGAGACTGGCGATATCGGTCGGTTTGAAAAAATACCCCAGAAGATTAGAGACATGTTATACGGGTTTCAAACGGAAGGCGTCAAGTTTGGGTTGAAGAAATGTGGCAAATTTATGCTTGGTGACGATATGGGGCTTGGGAAGACTATTCAAACCATAGCGATTTTAAGCGCGTATCCGGAACTCAGACCAGTGTTGATCGTTGTCCCTAATATTCTTAAATTACAGTGGAGGATGCAGTTGTGCGATGTTTTGGATGTGTCAGATGATGATATAGCCGAGTATGACCCACATGTAATGGTGCCTGGCACCAACTTTGTTATTACATCATATGATTCTGTTGCTGCGAGTAACGGAGAGTTGTTTTCACATCCATTCAAATATGTTGTCTGTGACGAGTGTCATCTGTTGAAGAACCAAACAACAAAGAGGGCGACACAGACCCTTGAAATCTGTCGCAAAGTGAAACACGTTGTTTTTATGTCCGGCACCCCAGCCGTCAATCGGCCACTTGAGTTGTTCCCCGTATTAAGTTGTTTGCTCGATACGATACACAGCGTAGGGATGAAACGATTTGGGGACCGGTACTGTGCGAACCAGACATATTCCAAATATAAAGATTACACCGGCTCGAAGTATGAGAAGGAGTTGAATATTTTACTTGAGAAAGTGATGATACGAAGGCTAAAGATAGATGTCTTGAAAGAGCTGGGAAAGAAAGAGAGAGAACGCGTCTATTTGGAAGAACCTGATATGAATGACACGCTTTGCCAAATGAAGAAAGACATGACGGAGAGCAATTGGAACGAGAAGAAAGGGCCCGTCTTCGAGTTGTATCGATCTACTGGTCTTGCTAAAATGCCATCAGTGTGCGGATACATCGAAACGGTATTGGAGAAGGAAGAGAAGATTGTTATATTTGCATATCATGTTGACGTTATAACTGGGCTGACGCAGTTCTTGATCGACAAGAAAATTAATTACGTCAGAATAGATGGGAGTACGAAAGCAGATGAGCGGGGGGAGTTGGTTGAGAAATTCAAGAATGAGGGGTGTCGAGTTGCGTTACTCTCAATTGAAGTTGCGAATTGTGGTGTTGAGTTCTCAAGTGCGGCGATGTGTATATTTGCCGAATTAAGTTTTGTACCAGGGAAGATGATACAAGCGGAGGACAGAATACACCGAATTGGACAAAAAGCGAAATTGGTGCGGATTCAGTACTTGATTGCGAGGAATACATACGACGAGACACTGTGGCAAATTTTTATGAAAAAGACTGCGACGTTGGGAAAAATAGTTGATGGGAAAGATGCCGTTTTAGAGAGTAAAGAGTCGAACACTGATTCGTTCCAAGCTGTAAAGAAAGATTTGTTTAAGGGACTTCTCGACGTTGTTTCGTCTTATGAAAAGAGAAAGACGTTAAGAAAGGATATTAAACTGAAAGCAGAAAAGAGAAAGATGGGAATAGAAGACGTTGATGGAAGAGATCGATTCGACCAACGAGTTCAAAAATTGAGTCTTGACCTGAACGATGAAAAGTCTGTGTCGTCGTCCGTGTCTAAAATATTTGACTTCGTTAAGAAGTGACATATTATAAGTGATTGTTGTTCTATTAAACCACCCAACATATATATCAACTATTATATATTCTAGTTAAAATGTTATATATTTGTAGTTCCATTTTTAGACTAGATTGCTCATTATTAATAAAGTTTAGTCTTTCGCAGACTTTATTTAATCTTTACATATTTATTTAATCGATTATAAATAACAGTGAATTATTTGGAGTGCGTTCTTGTCGTTTTTATGGGCTTTTCAATCACTAAAATATACTCCCTTTGTGACTTCCCGAACATGAGCATATCGCCTTCTCTCAGCTCGATATATGTTGACGGCTTAATGATACATTTATTGAGATACGTTCCGTATTTACTATTTAAATCAATAATATAAGGTAAAACAGTGTCGCCGTTGTGTCTGAATTGGATGACAGCGTGTTGCCCTTCACACGTCTTGTGCATCAAAATGGAATCCACATTCTTTTGGTCGGTTCCGAAGATGTAAAACGAGCGCTTGTCCATATAAAGTGGTTCTTCGATTTCTTCATCATTTTTAAAGCAAAAAAGTCGATATTTTGTTGTTGGAAGGGAGCTGTCTTCCGGTTCGATATAATTGATCCGCCGTCCGTCAGATGTTTTCAAATTTTTGTATAGGTTACCCGATGGTTTATAATCATCAATGTTCTTTTTCATCGGCCGAGGCTTCTTGCTTTCGATTTCCTCTTTTGTGTATTCACGATTTAATACTCGCTTATTTTGCATGACACTTTTTTCTTTTTTAGTTTTACCATTCTATTAATATTATTTAACACGTTTCCTTGTTTCCCTGTTAATTTTTTTATTAGGCAGTGTTATTTTTTCTTTTTTTGTCGTTTAATCTTTTAAAAAAGACTGTCATGCCCGTTTTATTTTTTCTTAACATTTTTCTACACTAGGATATTACTCAAACCAACTAACAAATAAGAACTAGTTTAACTAAGATATTATATCGAAGATATAATTTTTATATTTTTTCGGGATTTACGCAATAGAAACATCAGAAATCCCGAGACATATATTTTCAAGCCGATAAAATTTATAGTATTAGGCGATGTGCTTGGAGTATCCAAAACAGATTCACTATCAAGTACATTTCAACCACCTTATTGTCATTGTTATTGAATATATAGATTAATATATACATTACATATAACAAACTTGTTCACTTATTGTTGTAATACAATTTATAACGCAGTTTGTTGTAATTCAATTTTTTGAAAAGATAATAGTTTGCTGACTTGTTTGTTTTGCGTTTTTTCAATTCTCCGTAATAAATTCCGTTGTTTTTATCCAACGTATTGGTGTTATTGTTTCAACTTTTTTAGTAAAAATCCATCTAAAATTTAATTTGATTATTTTTGAGATGTGAACAAAAATTCTGAGTTGGTGAAAAACAATTTTGAAAAATATAACAAACTATATAGTTCTTAAAAACAACTATATTTTATGTTTCAAAAAATAAACTAATTATTAATTAGTGATAAAAAAATAGCGGAATAACAAGATCAATTAGAATATTGAAACAAACACCGTTGTCTATGTTCTTTCAAATATAATATATTTTTCAAACATATTCAATTTGACAAAAAAATAATTGTGAATATCGTTTCTTATACAACGGGTCGAAAGTAAAGAACTATAACTCCAACTATAATCTTCGGGACAACATCGTTTTCGTTGTTATTTGAAAACTATACCTAGGGACCGATCACTAAAATCACATATTTTTTAGTCGTCAAAAATAAGAAAATTTTTTTGCCATTATTTTTTTTATTTCCAAGGTTTTGTTTCAAAAAGATAATTTTGTCTTAATTAGTAAACGTGGAGACATTATTTTAAGTTCAGCTTATTTTAATTTATTTAATTTAAAAGTGTTGTTTTTAAGTTCTTTTTAACATAAAAAAACAAAAAATCGAATTAAATTTTTAGTCTCAAAAAAATAAAAAATCAAAATTTAGTAAAAAAAAAGAAGATTATTGTCATCGTAAAAAAATTTCAAATGAAAAATGGCCAAACTTTTATAATGGTTAAATGAGTTTAGTGGCAGTAATAAAATTCATTTTAATAATTATAAAAAATATAAAAATAATTATAAACATTATTTATAATAAACAACAAACGATATTATTAATTAAATAAGTTATTTGTATTATTATATAATATAAAAAATAAATAATTATAAAAATATAATCAATAATTATAAATTTAAATATAAAAATGTTATTATTTTTATTAAAAACAAATACATTCACAAAATAAATTACTTATTAACTTGATATTTTGAATAAATATATACAGTCATGTGAAAAGGTGTCGCGTTTGGAAAAACCTGTCTCGGGGTGTAATGAACTATTCTAGTACTATAAACAAATGATCTGAAATAGAAAATGTTATTTGGAAATGCCGAATATTTTTATTCGATTTTTGTGAAATGACCCTGCAAATAAATCGAATAGAAGCTATACTGTATAGTAAGTAATTATAAATTTACTATAAAATATTTTTTCAAGACAGGTTTTTCCAAACGCGACAGCTTTTTCGCATGACTGTATATTAAAATATACTGTTATCTAAACAAATAAAACATTTGTTTTTATAATTTATTTAAACAATAAAAACTAAAATATGAAACTATATAATATTTTTTTGTGTTTGGATCTACAATTAATAATGATTCGTTCATTTATTTGGAATTACATGAAAATTGTATATTTGCCATGCCAAGAACACGCCGAGTGTCTTCCCGGTGAATACCAATCAAAGGGAGAACCCACATGTGTTGGTTGTTCCTTTTTTATAAAATGTTTTCTCTGTAACAAAATGTTAAATTATAACATGGTCACACAGTCTACTTCATCAGCAAAAAATCATTTAATTAATTTACATTACGACAAATTAAAAGATGAAGAAAAAAGGAGAAAACTGTTTCCAAAAATGTCACAAAGAAATAAAGAGGTTAACATAATGTTGATGAGATTTTTTTCATCTGTTGGAATTCCTTTTAGTCAAATTCGAAATCCCTTTTTAGTCGAGTTACTGAATTTTCTCGATAAGTCAGTTGTATTGTCAGACGAAAAAACATTTAGAACAACTTGTCTTTTTGAATTGTACGATAGAGAACTAGGAGATCTCAAAAAAAGAATTAAAGAAGATGTCGTTTTCAATAATCTATCAGGATCCATTTCAACAGATATCATGAGTAAATATAATAATTCTTATATAACAACAACTCTCCACTATGTCGATAAACAATTTGAGTCACACAACGAAGTTTTGAATGTGAGTCCTTTTAATGTAGAACATACTGGAAAGGAAATTAAAACGTGTGTGAGTCAAATTGTTACCGATTTAAATTTGAATGTTAACAACATACAATTTGTTGCTGATTCGGCATCAAATAACAATAAATTGTCTGAAATAAATGGAAACAAAACTGACTGTGTTGTACACACGTCTAATAATTTGTTTTCTGCTGTGATAAAACAAATACCAGGGATGAAAGCCTTCGTGAAAAGTATTAATTCTTTGGCCAAAACACAAAGAATTTTTGAAGAGTTGTGTTCAAAAAATTGTGAAGAGCCTGGATGTCTTGCGACTTATACGAAAACGCGGTTTAATTCATGTTACCTTTCTTTTAGCAAATTGTTAAAAAGAGAGAAGAGTGTTAAAGAACTGAACAATGGGATTCAATTCAATGAAGAGGGGTGGAAAGGGGTCAAAGAAATGTATTCACTCACAAAAGCAATGGACGATCTTTACAACAAATTGGCGGCGAACCAAAAAATTACATCGTGTTATGTTGTGGGAGCTATTAGAGACATTTGGAACACAATTTCCTCTTCTATTTACCAACCGGAAGGGTTTCTAAAAAATATATTAAAACATAGTGAAATAGATGAAGATTATGCAGAAGAATCGGAAAGTGGTTTTATGGAAATTGAAGCTGGGACTATTTTTGGAAAGGACTTGAAAATGATAGCTCGATCTGAATTCGAAAAAAGACTGCGCGCTATTTCTCAAAAAAAAAGAATATATTTTAGCAGCTTTCTTTTTTTCCTATTACTCGTGATGGTGATTTGTTTGAAACACAAATCAATACCTGTGTTCAAAGAGTGAAGGCTGAATTGAGTGGCATAAGTAATATAACACCACAAAGTAGTTCCGCTTTTTTAAATTCGAGTTCAATTTTTCATATTGAATTTGCCAATTGGGCAATTCCAATGATGACAACTGATGCAGTACAAAGACGAGAGGAATCACCAAATGATAAAGCAATTAGATTGTATTTAGAAGATCGTGGTGCGATAGAAAACGGAGAAAACTGTAAAAGTCCCGAAGAATATTGGCAAAACTGTATTAAACTAAACAAACACGCCGATTTATATGATATTGCCAGGAAGTATCTCTCTTTTCAACCAACAAGCATAGACTCCGAAAGAGTTTTTCGAAATGTCGGTAAAATAGTCTATAATGAAACTTCGTCGTTTACCCCAGAAAACGCCTCGAAAGTGTCTTTTTTGAGACTACAGATAAACAAACAACACCAAAAATAAACAAATTAAATGGTTTGGAGTCAAGTATGGTTAATTATTCTTCATAGATCTCAATGGTTGTGACCTTAGTGAGATAAAACATTGGATGATCTCTTTGATGAGCACAAACTCAACACTATACACGAGAAACTCCAACATCAAAGACGCTGTTCGAACAGACTTGACTGTGTTACATTTTCTTTTTGCAGCACTTCCATGTAGAGTTTTGAAAAGTGATGGGAAATACAGTACGGTTTGATATCAGCGCTTGGGAAATACCAAGAGAATCTGCAACAGTTAAGTCACTAATGATGTCACAAAAATAGACCCAATGATAACACCAAACCGATGGTTTTTGATTGTTGTTGCACAAAATGCATCCATGTAATATGTCTCGGCTCAAACGTGGCATAATTTTATACAAGCACAATATACAAATCATTGAATTGTATATTATGCCCCATATGATTGGCGTTGAATAATTACAATAAACGTGTTTCAAAAACGATTTCATTGAGCATTAAAAGAGCAATAAACTGCGAATCCAATCGAATGGTATTCAAGACTGAAGGAAATTACATTGACTTTCCAGTCGACGAATTCAAAGTGTAACAGAGTGTCAGTATGAAGTGTTCCAATCTGTTTTATGGGTGTTATTCATGTGACCACAAACCGAATTCAACAATTGATATTGTTGTTTTGGAGTTTTCTGGCTGCCAGAGTGGCATGGAGTTTGAGTCTCGAAAAACAAAGAAATGATTGACAACAACAAATTTGATAGATAACGAAGGATACAGAATCGAGTGTACTACAAGTTGTTCGACTTGTACATCAAGAACAAATTATCAACACATAAAATCATTTGAGTATATGGCTCATTTAGATTCAAAACTGTCATATGAGAACCACAAATACTGTCAGAAGTACCAAATTGGTTTGGATGTATAGAATGTTTCAATTCAATCAACTTAAATGGTGTTTGTTCAATAGTTGAAACGACCACAAAAATGTTCTTTTTATTTAGATAGTTACAACACAATTAAATGTGAAAAATACATTAAACGTTCACAAACAAAAACATATACAACTTTATGGAGTGATGATGTTGGACGGGAGGCATTATTAAAAGGACTGTGTATAAAATGTTATTCGAAATACTTTTTGAACAAAGTATATCCACTAAAATGTGAGTTGAGTGGAGATAATGTCTGACTTGCACAACACCGACTACATGTTATATATTCTTAAATAGGTTTTCTCTTGTTAATGGAAGTTGTGTTCCACTATCAAATTGTTTTGTGTCAACGCCAAGTGGATGTACTGTGTGTAATAAAGGTTATAATCTAATTCTCGGCTCATGCAAAATGTTAAGTGAAATCCACTACAAATCTGTTGTTATGATAACAAATATTTGAGGTGCAATGTATGTTATGTAAAGACAACTATATTTTAAGTGACACACAATGTGTTGACATGTCTACTGCGCGTTGCCAAAGTGTCGACTTATCAACTTCAAAATGTGCAATTTGTGAAGAATAGTTCAAATTTGATGACAAAAATGTGTTTCGATGGAAACGACGCTATGCTCGTATACATCATCAGGCAATTGCCTTCATTATGATTTACAAATCTCACTTAGAACTTCCAATGAGGGTGTATTGGTTTGCAATACAGAAGTGAAGACTGTGTACTGCAAAGATAACAGCAATACGGGGTGAACCAAGTGTTATGACGGGTATTATCTAATTGGTACTGAATGTCTTCCATGTGATAGGAAGTGTCCAAGTTGTGTTGGCAACTTTTCAACATGTGCAAAGTGTAACGTGAAAGGTGGGTATTACCAATATGTCGAATTTACAACAATAAAAAACAAGAAGTGTGTCATCAATACAACACTTGACACTGTAAATTGGTTTCAGAATATGGGTGTGCTGTGTGTCTCGATGGTATTATCAAAACAAAAATTAAAAATGCCCAAAGTGTGTTAAATTGCGTGCGACTTGTTCAGACAATAACACGTGCTCTTTATGTATTAATCTATATGTTTTGATATCAAAATAGTTACAATGTGTGAAATGGAATTCAATTGCAATAGTAAATCGTATGATCCAAAAACACGACAATGCAGTGAGTACAGTGTAAGCAACAAATTTGGACCAAATGGAGACGAGTGTGTTCACACGACAAATGTACTTTCAATTATACTTCCAATCATTTTTGATATTTTTAAAGTTGTTATTATAACAATAAGTTGTATACTTTTTACATATTCATTACAGAAAAGAAGAGAAGTTAAGGAAGTCACTTGTCAACGAATTTTTGTTGAAAGATTTAAAAAAGAAAGAAGTTGATATCAGATATATTGGCACTCAAAAAACGCATTTTGAAGGCGAAATTGCAGTTCAGAAAGACGGCGAATGCAAATTTATGATTGGCAACGACAGAACGTCTTTATTGAAAATTCAATTCACAACACAAAATGACAAGGAAAAGTTTGAGCTGAATGTTAAACCTTCCATACCAGTGAGTATCAAGAAAGGTCGTGCTGTTGAATTTACTGTTGCTGTCCATCCGCTGTGTACACTTTAAAAGACTGTTGACATCACTTGTTCAGTCTTAAACATCAACAAAGGCAAAATATCAGAGATAAAAATTCCAGTCAAATTTGCGTCAGAAATGTCGACAGCACTTGACCCAGACGAGTTGAAAAAAGTTCGAAAACTCAGAGAAGGAAGCTTTGGGATTGTGTTCAAAGGAACATATCGAGGAAATGTTGTTGCCATCAAAGAGATGAAGGAAATGGTTGTCGCCACTTAAAAAGCAAAAGGTTTTACAAAGAATTTGATTGTTGAAAGTTCAAGTCGAATTAACTGTGTCTAGCAACCAGGTAATAATACTATTATGTATTATAATTTTAATTATAAATTGACCTAATTCATATACGTTTTTTAACAAGAATTTAACTATTAATTATAATTAATAAAACAAGCTGTTTAAATTATTTTTACAATACACCACAACTTGTTCAAAATGTATTTTATAAATTGGTTTGAAAACAAGTGTTTTGGTTTTTCTTTTTTGAAAATTTTGACATGTCTCTTTTTTTCCTTAATGTTCATAATATTTTTTTTCAGACAGTTTTGTGTTTTATATTTTAAACAAAGACATTATTAGGTTTTGTTTCTTTCGGTCATGCCTCGGAAAAATTTGCTTTTTAAGAAAAAAAGACTGAAGAAACTGTTTTTTGCGGCAAAAAAATCGTCTTTGGTAAAACTATTTTTAAAAATACGAAAATAAACGGGACATTAGGTTATATTGAATTGTGATTCCAGAAGATTCATTAATTTTTATCAAATTGTTTTTGATAAATTAACAATTTATAAATACTTATCGTTTTTTTATGTTTTATTAGCACAATAAAAAAAACATAATATAAATTAACGAAAAGATAAATTTAACATATGAATTTTATTAACATATTTTCTTGTATAATTAACACACCGAAAAAATAAAATTAATTAACGAAAAAAATAATTAACAATTTAAAAATATTTATCGATTTTTCTTGTCAAATTAACACAACGAAAATTTACAAATAATTTAACGCAATCAAAATTAATATCTTACTATTATTAACGTTTTTACATTTAAATTAACAAACTAAAATGTAAATAATTAACGATAATTCAATAAAAATGTGTATTTCAAATAAATTACATTGTACAATATCTGTTTGTAATTACAAACATTTATTTGTAATTATTAATTAAATATTTTATTTGTTACAGAATCGACGGAGTAAAATATTTAAAACCACAATTAAACAAACATTATTTGATAATTAAACAATAACGTTTCATTGAAATTATATTTCAAAGAATGACTTGTTATAAATATTTATTTTATTATAAATTATAAACATAAAAAATGAATAAAATGATGTTATGTGCATGATCAACATATAAGACTATGGTCATTTTTCAACATGGAATAAAAATTGCACCACAATTAACAACATTTTTATAATGATAAATCATTTGTGTTAGAAAAAAACTATTATTTTAAACTTTTCAATATATCTTTCAACCTGTTTATAATTTTGTTGATACTTATTAATGTACAACATAATTGTTTTAGTATTGTATATTTAATTCTGAATTATATTGTTAAAATAAATGTATTGTAAAATGTATAGCATTGGTCATTCAACGTGCCAAACAATGACAATATAAGCAGTTGATTTGTCTGGAAAAATACATTTTAACAAACAGTTAGTTAATAATGATATCAATAAAAAACATGATTATAACTTCTTTTGTATTTTAATGAACAACAAAAACACCAAATTGAAAAATATAAAACATTGTAACGGTCCATTTGTTTCAAATCATAAACCAATAGAAGTTTACGCTTTACTTTGTTTAAACATCAAAAACACAACAATAAATTTAATTTTCATTATATGGACAGTAATATTTAAATAAGGTGCAACAAATTGTGTATTAATATATCATTTAAAACAGCTTATATTTTACATATATAAGTTGAAATCAATAAACACGAAATTGTGACTTTTATGTATTTGAATTTGATTTTTTTGTAAAAAAAAACTTTTTGACATTTAAACAAAAGTGGGTAAATTCATTATTGATTCAACTTCAATACATATTTGTTGTTTAAAAACATTTCGTTGACAACATATCAACAACAATATTGAAATATGTTAACAAAAAATACATAACTATAGTTTTTAATTCATGTTAATTCTTAGACTACTAAAAATGATTTTAATGTCTGATGTACACGTTTAAGTGAGTCGCAAGTAAAATCCTAAAATTTGTGTAAACTGTGATACTTTTTTAATTTTACTGTTATCTTTTAAACTTTTAGTTTGATGTTACATTTTTACACATCGTAAAGTTGCCACTTTTAAAAATTTAGGCTGTTTTTAAATCACCAGTGTAGCAATCAACAGTAAAAACCCAATACACCAAATGTTGTTATCAAATTAATGAAAAGTACTAATTAACAAATGCTTCCATTTTAATTAATCATAATAGTTGTAGTATTATCAAAATATACATGTTCACTTTTTTGTGTCGTAATATAAAAAATGATAAAACGATTGTTAAAAAATATTTGGATTAATATCTCGCTTGCACATCATTTTCAACAAAAAACTGTTGATATGAAAATTGAGGATATGGAAGTGATTGCACAATGAAATTATTAACAATTGTTTATATTTGATTTTTCTTTGTATTAACAAATCGTCAATGCAAACACATATAATTACAATCAATAATTGAAAATAACAATGTCATTAACAGTCATTATTCATTCAATAATTCAATTATACAATTATACTTGTATTAACAAATATGTATATCTATTATTAATATATTTAAACTTTTAATTGTGTTGATAACTTTGTTATGTGAATAATTGGAAACACCTTTTACTAAAAGTTAATAAATGTATAATTATTCAAAATAAATTTTAATGATATCAAAATATAACAAAAATGATCAATTAAAATATTTAATTTCGATTTGATTATAACTGTATATATTGTTAATCGGATGTGTATTAACGTAAAACAGACTATTTTAAAATTATATAAATATAAAACTTGCAAACTTTTTTGTTGTTAAAAGTTAGGCATCAAACATAAACTGTTAGATTCGAATATAATTAATGTGATTTATTTTTACAACAAATTTTTATTATTGAAAATGTGTATATCTGTATTAATAAGTATATCATGTAAACCGAATACCTCGACTACTAATAGGTTATAAACCATTATTGATTAAATATTAATTATTGGTTTTTAAAAAACAATAAAGAAAATATAAATGATGTGATTGTTTTGAAATTGATAATTGATATCTGATGTGCCTGTTTAATTTATTAATAAATCATTTTTTTGTTTATCAACTACAATAACTTTTAGATGTATGAAATTTTATAAAACTTGTAACAACTCGAATGTTTTAAAAAGAAAGAAAAAATGCAACCAACAGTCAAGAAATTACTTTTATTTTGTTATTTAATTTTATATATTACAACAACACCTGGAATTCAATTATGTTACGTCAAACTATTTAATCGGGCTTACATGATACCGAGAATTTACATTTCTGAACTGTCTCATCTTTTCTTTTTTGGTTTCATGTTATTGGTAATTCAGTTAGTGTTTATTTTCAGATTATGCCTTTTTGTAACGATATATTTAATACAATGTTTTTAATATATTTTTGACAGATATTCCATAATATTACTTGTAAAAGAGGATCAATGTCATTGTTTGCATCCACAATAGTCATTAAGATTATAAGTTGTAAAAAATCACATATCAATTACAAGTGTATATTATTAAAAAAAATACATCGACAGTTTTTAGTCTACAATATTATAAAGCAAATATATACTCTAAAATACCACATACAAATAATACAGCTACGACTATTGTGTTAATAACGGGTTATTAATAACAAATTTTTGTTGCATGTTTGATGAAATTTCAATTATTAAATTGATAACAAAATAATAATTTAATAAGTTATTATAGATATTTTATTAAATAAAACTATAATAATTTTATAATAAATTATTATTCAATTAAACTATAAAAATATAAAATAATTAATTATATCAATTATTGTTACAAACTTATAGTTAAGTTATTATTAATTTTAATAATAAATAAAAATAAAATCCCATAATGTTATTTTTAAATAGTAATTCATTTAATAACACAATGAAAACACAGTAATAAAATAATTGAAGTGTTCTTAAGGTGTGTTTGGTAAAAA
>NW_004440426.1:595049-596500 GCF_000330505.1 Entamoeba invadens IP1
CTAATCGTATTTACTATCAAACTATTTTAATATTCTAAGGATGAGGTGAGTTTTATTTTAATTTGCCAAAAAATATTTTAGTGCAAAAAAACAAATTTTTCCGAGGCATGCTTTCGGTTCTTTAAATGAGCTGTTTTGGATTATTAACTATTTTTGAAACAAAAAGTAGCTACCCCTTTTTAAGTTTTTGAATCGGTTTTATCTTCGGTTTTTGGTTGTGAAAAAATTGGTGTCTGCATTCTGATAAAACCCAACCAAAATTCGGCAAAATAACCAAGTTGGTCATTCTGATCCTAGGTATATTGAAAACAGTAAAACCTTGGTACTTTTACAAAGTCGTTATTTGCTATTGATTAAATGGTATAATTACATTAATATCATAATTAATTTATAAAATCAAATGAAAATATTATCATAATAATACATTCAAAGTAAATGGTTTGATATTAATAAAAAATAGTAAGGCTAAGGTTTAGTTATTCAAAAAATAGATTTAGGCAAAAACGGTATTATGGTGAAATAAATTAACAGAAAAAAATACACAAAAAATAAAACCTGTTAATGATATAATTTACTATATATTTCAACTAGACTCCACCATAATTATTATTATTATTTCGTTTGTTTTGTCTTTATCTTTTCTTATGAAAGATAACATAATAGGCTTGATTATTGTTGAAACCAATGCTTGGTAATATGCATTTATAAAAGATTACAAAAGTAATTACAGTCATTATTCGATATAAGGGAATACCATGTACCAATGTTATTCGATATAAGGGAAAAAATGAGGAATTGTATAATTAACAAATAAATACCTCGGTTTGTTTTTTGTCACAAAAATATTTTTTTTTTATTTTTAATTTTTTTCTAACCAAAATAAACACTTTGCCTATGTCTTGAAAACAATTGGCAATTATTTTTATCTTAAATGAATAATAAATTTTATAATATATCAAAAAAACAAAGACAAATATATTAACACAATTAACATAATAAATAAAACTTTTGTATCTAACTTTGTTTCGACTTAAAACTTCAAATAAATCTGTTAAATCATTAAGTTTTAATGCAATCCAAACGTGTTAAAACGAGAACATCATTGATGTTACAAGACAAAATAAAAATTATTGAATTAATTGATCTTTATCAAAATACACAGAAAGTAATCGAAGTTGTAAGACAACAACTAAAAATAGTAATTTCTCCAAAGCAAGTTTATCATTTGCGTTCAATTTCTAAAGAAACATTGATAAACTTTCCATCCTCGTATAAACGAATAAGAAAACCACAGAACCCGGAACTTGAGGAAGCAATGATCAATTGGTTTCATGAAGTTCGTGAAGCGGGAATACCAATTGATTATTTTATGTTGGTTTCCCAAGCCAGATGTTTTATTCAAGAACACTCAGATACTATTCACCCAGGGTGCCTTCTATTTGGATGGGGCC
>NW_004440426.1:596600-603145 GCF_000330505.1 Entamoeba invadens IP1
GAATGTTGCCTACTTTCACAGTTGGTAACGCAAATTGAGATTTGTGTAAATGCTTGGGATAAAGTGACTAAGATGACAATAACCAATTGTTGGGAACACGCTGGGTTTCGCAATTGCTTTGAAGACTGTGACGAAATTATTGATCCTCGTTATGACTGGGAATTTGAAGGAGAAAATATACCCGCTTCAATGACGTATGAAGAGTATAACAACGACACGAATACTTTGTTAAAAATAAACGAAAAAGAAGTTGAAGATATCAAAGAAAATATTGAGACGCTTATTGTCCAAAAAGAGCAAATAGATAAAACAATTTTTGAATTACAAAAAAGATTACATAATATTGAACCTGAAAATGAAGACATTCCTGTAAATGTTAATGAACGGAATGAATCGTAGTTGTCAAGGAAAGTATTCTTTTTGAAAGAATGCAAATACATTCATTGTATTATTTCTCAATAAAATTTACTTGTTTATCTATTTTTATTATAAATTTATTATTTTGTTTATTTTAATAAAAATGTTTTATTAAAAATTTAATAAAACATGGTTTTTATATTATTTTATTTGACTTTTTAACTTAGTGACAAATTAATCCAATTATTACCATTTTAAGTTTTTATAATGAAATAACCAACAAAAAGCAAACACATAAATATCTTTTTTTTATTTTTTTTATCTATTATTCGATATAAGGGCTTCCTCTTATTTTTCTCTCTTATATCGAATAAATCCTTATATCAAATAACCCTTATATCGAATAATGACTGTATGTTCAATTTCATAATTTAAATTTCATCAAAAATAAAATTAAGAAACTTATCAACCTTTTGATTTTTTTATTGTTTTTTATTTTTAAAGTTATTTTTTAACTTACAAATATGAGAATAAAATGTTTCAATTCTCTTCAAATAGAGGTTGAAAAAATAAAATTTTGAATGAAAATATGTATAAAAACAATTCATTTTCAGTGTTTTTATTCATTGTTTAAATACAAGTAAAATACCATTTATATTTGTTTATTTAATTTGTTGACAAATTCGCAAAATACAAGAAATAAACAACAGACAGAGAAAAAAAGAGACATATCTAATTAAAAATAGTATTAATAAACTATTAAATAAAGATATAAATAGGAATATGCCATTTTTAGATACAAAGAAAATAAAGATCCATCCTCTTGGTATTTATACACCAACATTATTAGTTATTTCATTCATTTAAATGGGCTGCTCAACACTCTCATTGATTATCATTGCGATATTCCTCCCACCACTCGCTGTTCTTCTGAAGAAGGGATGTGGGTGCGACTTTCTCATCAATTTACTTTTGACTATCATCTTGTACCTACCAGGTCTTATTCACGCCATCATTGTGATTACATAAGTGACTTTTCATTAGTTTATTGTGTTTATTGGAAACTTTCGAAAAGGATTGTTTTAATGAATTGTTTTATCAAGTAATTTAATAAACAATACCATTGGAATTGTTCATTACTGATGGTACAGGTTATCTCTTGATACTTTTAATTGACACCATAAAAGCTTATCAAACTCTAGAGTTATTGCTCGTTAAAACTTTAATTATTTTAAATTCCTCAAAATGCTGGCTCAAAAACAATTGAAATGTTCTCTCTAAATTTTACACAAAAAATAGTGTACATATTAATAACTCAAAGACCGTGTTTACTTAAGTTGTATGACAGTTATCCTTTCTGGTGTGAAGTGGTGACTCCCACAAAGCACGTTGTCTGGCGTGTCTGCTGTTCTGTTTGAATAGCAAGCACTCCCACTTTCTCCCTTCTTGAACACGTAAATTGAGGCATCGCAGAGATGGAAAAGTCTGTGGTGTGCATCGTCAAAACAATTAAACGCAAACTGAGAGTATTTTGGAAGAATGGTAAACTTCTGCATCCCATTAATTCTCCCATTTGACTTCAAAGTAAACGAAAATGCCTCTTTGTCGCAAATGCACTGTCCAGCCTTCGATATTTTGCTGAAAATAACTCCACCAAATTTGTTTTTGTTTGTATCTTCGACCACAAACAAAAGCTTCTCTTTGCCAAACACTTTATCCTTAAAGTCGCTCTCGCCGACACTCCATTGATTGTTTCTACTGTCGAAAATGACATTTGTGACTTTCATATTTGTCCATTCCTCAATCTGTTTCACTTCTTCGTAATCGAGTGAGTTGTGTGAAAACGGCACTACCCGCATTTTGCCGATCAGTATCTTTTGTTCCTTGTTAAATGTTAAGTCGACCTTTTGGATTTGTTTTTCAAGATAATTTTTTCTTTGTTCCATCTTTTGCCTCTGCAAATCGACCATCGTCTCCAATAGAAAGTTGTACTCGATATCCGCGTTGTCGGATTTCTTCAGTTCCTCCGTTATCATCGCCGCACCTTTCGTCATATAAAGTTTCAAATCGCACAAAATTGTCTTGAACTGATCTCTCTTTGCCAAGTTGTTGTCGAAATCGTTTAAAAGGTTTACAGCCTTTGAGATTCTTTCTTCGACAGGCACCTCTTCATTATCGATGACAGAGTAGTCCTTTCTTAACACAAAAAACGAAGACAGCACCACTTTCGCCTTTTGGCATGTCAGAATGATTTCTTCGAGAAACTCTTCCATCCACTCTGACTTCGTCCTAATTTCCGCCTTTTAATGTTCTTTCGTTCCGCACCTCTCAACAGACATAATAAATGAGAACAATAGTTTTATAAAAATTCTTAATTATTAAATTAATTAATTTAGTAATTCATCAAAGTTAGAATTGTTATTATTATTACTGTTAATAGTATTTTTTTAAAAAAAAAAATAGTTTGTTATATTTATTATATAAATACTATACCACAAACCATGTAAAATGGAAATGATATTCAAATTAAATTAGAACAAGAATAACGCAAAGAACATGATGGTTATCATCTCCAATATAGCGCCATCACTGTCATTGTTATTAGTTGAATCTGGTTTACTCGAAGTTTCAGAGTGTTCTGATGATTTTTCAGAAGAAGAAGTTTGTGAAGATGTCTGTGAAGAAGCTTCAGACGACGCTTGTGAAGATTGAGTGGATGAACTATCTGAAGAGGAAGTTGAAGATTCCGACGATTGGGAAGATTGGCTTGTTGAACTTTCAGAAGAAGATGAGGAGTCAACGGGTACATCTTCTTTTGATTTGATAACAATCACGTTATTAACATTTTCAGCGTCGTACTTACAAGTCTTAACCAAGTCAAGTGCCAATTTATTTTCATTGACCATTAAAGAAGTTTGCATAGTACTCTCAATAATTTTATCGATACCATTTTCTTTCACTTTAATGTCTTTTAAAGCAAAGACTGTGTTACCATAAGCAACTTTGAAAAAACCATAAGTGTTGAAATTGGTAATAGGGGTGTCTGAGAAATAAGTCACTTCAAATTCTTGTGGTTCTGCGGTGGTCTGACCCAATTCAATGAATGGATAAGCATAAGATTGTGTTGTTTCAGTTGTGTAAAGTTCAATTTTTATTGGTTTAGATAAGACGTTAAACGATCTGTTTCTGGTATTTAATTTGGTTCCAATAGTTTTAGACCCATGAATGTGGTACTCGGCCGTTATATCAACGTCTGGAGTGGACGGGACTAAGTTGATGTATCTCTCGTTATTTGTTTCATCATAGATGATTCTAAGAGGACTCACATCAAAGTTGTTAAGACTGAAATCTTTGAAAGTTGCATTAATTGCCATATCATCAGTAAATGCTATTGTATATTCTCCATCCACTAAACAAATCATCCCTGCAGTGTTCCCATCAGTCACTTCTTTTTGGACAAATTCATTTCCAGAAAGTGAAAGACACTTTTCTGAAGAAGCAATGGATATGAGAAGAAGTGTAAACAACATTGGTCTGTTAGGTAGATCAAATGTAACCTTTAAATACCTTTGATATCGTGTTTTGAAAAAATTTGAACAAACGAATTTCGGTCATATTTTTAGAAAGTAAAGGTCATCCTCTATTTTTTTCATGTTGGGATTATTTTGTTCAATAAATTCACAACACCGATTTAAAAATTCGTTGAGTGGATCAGTTTTTTAAAGGGGAAATAATTATGTCCCAATAATTCAAAAGTTTAAATTTAACATAAAACAATTTTTATTTTTCTATCATTTTTATAATAATGATATAGTATTTTTTTCTTCAAAAAAAAGAATTTTTGAATAATAAATCTATTATTATAACAACAATACAATTTATAGTATATTTTAGGTGTTTTTTTTAAATAAAAAATCGAATAACAAAAATACAGATTATTAGATTGTTTTTAAAACTTATTTGTTTTTTTGGGGTTAAAATTGATTAAATGGTTAAATTAACAATTTTTTGATTATTATTATTACGAAAAATGAACCAAAAATGTAGTCGATGAATAACACCGTTTGATTGGGAAAAGATACACAAAAATGACTAAAAAAACCAAAGTTTTGGTCTTTATTGACGATGATATTATAATAATAAAAACAACTAGAATAATATAGTTGTTTTTTTTTAAGATTTAAGTACAAAAATGAATTATTTATTTTGAGAGTCGGTTTTAGAATATTGTTGTCGAAAAACAATTGTTTTCTTTATAAAATGTGTCAAATTAATAAACTTAAAAGTCGGGTTAAAACTGTAAGGTAAGAATGAACCATATTTTAAGTTTATTTATTAAAACAAATAAACTTATTACTTATATATTTTTTTTAGATTTCAAAAAATTTGCAATGCTCTTTACAAATTTTCATTAACTTTTTTTTATTGAAACAGTTTAAAAATTTGGAGATAAGTTTAAAGTTAAGGGATTAATGCAATGATCCCGTTTTATCACAAAGTCGAATAGTAATATAGAAAAAACGAAAACATGATTCTAGATGAATTATTTTTCTTTGTACATTGATTGTAAACGTTATTATTTTTGAATAACTTAACATTTTTTATAACAAATAGCTTGTTAACTTTTTAATTACTTTAATTAATGATATACTATAATTAAGATACAATATAAATATTAATTTAATTATAATAAAAATATAATTGTTAAATATTACAATAAAAAAACCATATTATATTTATATCACCAAAAACTTATTTGTAAATTGTAATTATAATAATGGCTATTAACTCACCTCTCACTTTTAAAACTCACTTGTCAAATAATGACTCACTACTTCGCTTTTTGACTCACTTTTATAAAAGTAACTCACTTAAAAAATAATTTACTATTTTAATGGTTTTTTAAATAATAAAATAAAATTTCTTCAAAATAATAAAATATAGTTTTAATTTAAATTACTATATAAGTATCCACTCAATCAAAAACTTGACCATTTGGGCAAATTTGCCATTAATCAAAATAATTCATATCTGGATTGTGATGAAAAAACAAAAATAAATAACAAAATAAATAACATTTTGACTTACTTAAATTATTTTTGTTATTGAATTAAAGTTTACATAAATGAAAAAAAATATAAACAAATCGATTAATCGATTTAAAAAAATACTCTTTGCGTTCAATAATTATATCGTTGTCAACACGAAAGATATCGCCATACAAATTCAACAAAGTGAATGTGTTGTTACACATTTGAATTTATTATATTACAATTTTAAAATTTGTATCATTTTTGTTTTGAACAATCAATAAAAAATACAATAAATAATAAATGAGTTATTTAACCAAAGATATTTGAATTAAACGAACAATATTTTAAAGTAAAAACATTGAATAATATAAAACCAAAATGATAAAAATGTTTTTCGTCATCAAGAACAATTACATACGTTTGTCATAACCCAAACAACTGGTTTAATTGTTTATTAATTACAACAATACATACAATAAAACTACGAATAACAAAGACACATTATCAATAAAGTACACTTTAACTACAAACACAACTTAATATATAAAAATTTAATCATGTAAAATGTTAAGATGTCGGAATAATAACTTATTAGAGTATATGATGAACACGACATTAAACAGCTGAGTAATGTTTATAACCAAAATATCATGTAAATTTTAACAACAACACAAACAATGAAAATAATTAATTAGGTTGTATTGATTAATTTCTATGATGAAATTATTTTAATTACGTTAATTATTAAAAATGTGATTTAAAAAATGAAGTCGATTAACATATGTATAGTTTTACACATTTAAAGTTGTCTCTAAGTTGTATACCTTTTAATTAATTGAAAAAACAAAGTTAGTGCATTACAAAACATTTGAATGAGTAAATAAAGATAAACATTTGTGTTAATTTTTTTATTGATATTTTTTTGATAAAATATAAAGAAATAAATAATTTAATTTCTGATTGGAGCTTATGTTTAATAATTGTGACATTTCGTTTGTTCAATGAAAAATCTTTAAGAATTTGTCGTAGTTTATTACTTTTTTTAATTTTAGTCATTGCGTCGTTATTCACAAATATAATACAGCAACTTATGTTAACAATTATAGACAAGTGTTATTTATTGTTTTATTTTTACTTAATTATCATAATATTTTT
>NW_004440426.1:603245-614438 GCF_000330505.1 Entamoeba invadens IP1
ACATACGCACCATTCACTTCAATCAATATATCCATGCTTCCCTTCAAACTCTCTCATTTTTACACTGTTTGGAATTTCACCACATGTTTCAGCTTTCAAACAATCAGTGACATGCCACGAAATAGCTTCCAGAGACTTAAAAGAATTAATCGATCAAGACACTTGGCTTTACTTCAACGTCGGTGGCTTCAGTGCGTCAAGTCAAATTTGTAACGCTTCAAACATCAACATATACGGAATCCCACTTGGTTATAAAACTCCCAAAACTTACTTTGTTAACAACGCATTTCACTTCGATGTTTATACCAAGGCGTTTACAGTCAATAAAGTCACCATCACCCCACTCTCAGTGTCTGGTTTAACTAATAGTAACGAAACTATAATCAAAACTATTACCACACCATTCAATCTGACAGACGACGTTTCAAAGGTGACATTTTACTTCTCTTCACTTCAGCACGAGGTACATTCTTCTCATGTAGTACTCGTATACTCACCAACGTACTTCGTCTCTTTATTCATCCGAAATTTTTTTGTGCTTTGCGTCGTTGGAATTATATATATAGTTTATTTAACTAAAATGAAAACTATATTTGTGGCACCGAATCACAGCGAATTTTGGTTTGCGATGCAACACCAGGGCTTCGCTGTAATCACCGCGTTTATAATAACCTTTTTCTTGTACATTTTTGTATCAGAGATCACATTCAAAAGTCCAAGTCACTTTTTTATAATGAGTTATATTATAGCGACACCATTATGTGGATTTTTCTTGGCGTGTTTCAGCCAAAGTGTGTTAAAATATAATAAAGTAATTATTTACAGTGGGACACTCCAATTCGTTGTTCTGGTCATACTTTTTATAACGGACGTTTTTCAGGAAAAGGAAGAACAGAGGTACAACGTGTGGACGTCTGTGGTACTGTTAAGCGTTGGGGAGGTACTAGTGAATGTAATGAACATGCTTTCGTTTTGCTATTTATTGAAAGAAGAAAAGAGTAGTGAAGAGAACAAAAGTCAAAGTAATATGTCGACGAGTTTCATTTGGGGTGCTATCTTACTGTCTTCATGTGTTATTGCGAAGTGTAGAGATTCATTAATATACTCGATTGTTGTATTACCACATCAAATAACAGTTTGTAATTACTGGAATGTTGGGTTCAATGTTGTGATGACTTTATTCATTGCGACGTATTTGAATACCATCTTGAGGAAAATATTCTTACTTGTTTGTTTCTTTATATTTAATTTATAGTTTTTTGTTATAAAGAATAATATTTATTTATAGAACTCCACGTATGCAGTCTACTTGTATAGTCTATCTTGTTTACTTACTGTTTTATTCAATATAATGTCTATTGGATATATCTCATTTAGAGTGTTGATAGACGTGAGTGTGACGTCGGTATTCTTTTGCTTCGCAGATACGTTTTTGTCGTTTTAAATACAGTACATCTTTGATTTGTTTTTTGATCAAATTTAATGTTTTTTTAATTAGAAAAGAATAACAATTAAATAAGAACACAAATCAATAATGAATCGACTTGTTATTATAAGTTCATTTTTAACATCATTTTATAATCAAGACTTTAAAGGACTTTAATTGTATATTAGAACTCATTACCTTCTATGCAAATACTGATTTAAGACTAAAAAACAATCTAATTCTTTTTCATATAATCGCTACTACTTTTACTAGTAGCTCGATTTTGAAGTGTCTTCAACTTTGTATTGAACTTTATTTTAACCCACTTTTGGTTGTATTTCAAATATCAAATTATTTCCTTTTAAATAAATATTACAACTAACCACTTTCAAATAACTCGATTCCCAAATGTGAAGTGATTTGCTTATTTGCAAAAACTCCATTTGCAAATCCTTCTTTTTTCTCCCATCACAAGATATAAATGACTCATTACCCGGTTCAATACGATTCATCTCCACAAAAAGAAGTTTGTCTCTATAACAAAAAAAAAATGAAAAGAAATTGTTCTATGAATTTTTTGATTTTTTGGACTTTATTTGAACTTGAAACCAAATCGTCATTATTTCTTTTCATGTCTCCACGGAGACCCTTTCCTTCCAAAAAACCGAATTTCTGTGCTATTTTGTAAAGTAAGGAGGAATGTGCCTAAAAAGACCAACCAGAAAACCCATTAATACAATCCACAATTAAACAACAGACGTTTCAACTTGAATTGAACTTAAAATACTAGCAACCCATGGTCCGTGAATTGTGCCAGAAATTATTAACGCTGAAAGAAGAGACTGACATCATTGAGACGTACGACTCTATAATTGGTGAATGTCAAGACAAAGAGAAAGGGACTGAGTCCAAACAATCCTGTCTTGAAGAAAATTTGCTCCAGTCGATTATTCGTGACATCCAAAGCACATCCTCTGACGTCGTCCGTTCTGCAGGAGCTGCTCTTCGTTGTCTTCTCACCAACTTTGAGCCTGCGCAGAGTTCTGCTGTTAAAAGTGGTTTACCGACAATAGTCGCTTCACAGTTACAAAAGTACAGCGACATCCCAGAGATCTCTGGTGTCTTATCGGGGTCTATTTGGGGCATGGCTGACAGTCAACACAAGAACTTGTTAGTCAATCCACAAATAGCCAATGCGCTTTCTTCTGCTCTCAATACAGAGAATGAATTTGCACTGACAAGTGCCGTTGGTGCCTTACTCACGTTGGCCGAAGATGACGACTTTGTGAAGTTACTTGGGAAGACTCAAATATTCAAGCAAATCGCTGGACTCACTCCAGTCGCCGTGAAGGATGAAGCTCTTGCGCGTATTATTGGAGGGTTTCTATGTAACGCAGCTGGTGAATCGACAACACAAAAGTTGTATCAAGCGGCCAATGGGATCGACTCGATATTACAGATTTTGGAGGCGCATCAGAGTAACGTGCAAATCATCTCGAGGATCTTAAGTGGCATCCGGTCATTGAGTTCTGATGACACTGGCGTGTTAGAAGATCTTATTAAAGTGTCTAAGAGATTTATAACAATTGCTGAGACTCACCCGAGTGAAGAGGTAGTTGTCCCATTGTTAGGGATTTTATTTAACTTCTCACAGACGGACTCGATGGAAGAGGAGGTCCACAACACGTGCACTGTAGTTGTTCAAAAGTTCTGTGCTGTGTCTAAAGATGCCTCTAAAATAGCACTTGGGTACTTTATGAATCTGTCGACATGCGAAACGGTCGCAAAGGAAATGGCGAAGTCTGATGTGATCACTATGGAAGTGAAAAAGGCGATGGACAAGTATGAGAGTGTCGAGAAGATCATAACTCGAGGGTGTGGGTATCTCCAGAACATATCTGACTTTGAAGAAGGCCGCGATGGGATCATGAAGAGTGGGATCACAAAGAATATCGTCGACGAGTTCAAAAAGCATCAAGACGAAGAAGAAGTTGTGAAGTCTTGTTTGAGTGCGATACTTAATATGTCGCAAGAAGATGAATTAGCACTTGAGTTAATGAAGTTAGGAGCAGCCAAAGAGATTGATGAAGTTTTAAAGAAGAAGAAAGATGAAGAGATAGTGAAATTGGCGTTAGTCTGTGTTATTAACATCACCTCATCTGATGGGATTGATCAGTATTTAGAGAAAGACTGGGCCAAACACACTGTCGAATGTTTAGAGAAGTACACCGACAAATTGATTAAAGAAAAAGCAGTGACTGCTATATGTGGTATTGCTATGGCTGGAAACGCGGAGAACAATTTGAAGAACGAATTGATTAAAGAAGGCGCTGTTGAGGCCCTTGCGAAGGCGTTCCACGTGTCGCAAGTCACTGAGACCAAAGCGTTGAATGCGCTCTTTGCGTTAAGTAGTGAGACGGAAGCTGCCAAAAAGATCATCGAAGCGCGTGTCTTAAGTTCTGCTGCGCAGACTGTGAAACTGTCAGCTGCGTGTTCCGAGAATTTCTGTGGATTAGTCGCCAATTGTGCGAAGAGTCAAGACGTTCATCCCGACTTGATTACATATGTCGATGATATCATCGCCGTCATCTCCGCTAAAAAGACTGAGAAAGCCGTTATGTTTGGGTTGAATGCTTTAATCAACTTATGTTCGAACAAAGAGACTAGAGAAGCTTTAAGAAAGTATGGAGTCGTCGCAATCGCAGCAAAGAGTATTTCTTCATTCAAAGCCGTCAAACAAATTGTCGTCTCCGGGTGGTCTGCGCTTGGAAACATGTCGATCGACGAAGTGATAAAAACAACTGTAGACGCTGCTGGCGTCTTCGAGTTATGTGTCGACATTAGCAAATTGTATAAGGAAGACGAAACCGTCTTGGAAAAGATCGTCAACTTCATAGCCGCCGCTTGCAACAAGAGTCAAGACAATAAGAAAACCGTTAAAGAAAAGCTTCCCGCTTTACTCGACACACTCGAGGCTTCAGTCAAAAACCAGAAGACCAAGGAAATAGTACAGAAGATCAAGACGGCCGTTGGCTTATAAAAGTTTTCTTAATCGACTCATTTTTTAATAGCTCTTTTCTTTTGAATCTACTAGAGTAATAAAATACTATATCTTATTAATTATTTACTATAAATTTATGGTTCAGAGATGCTGAAAATAGAATGGAGCATCTACTCAATCAAACTGGATCATATCACTGAAATATTGGTGGCTCAGCGCTTTCTCACACGAAACCCTTCTATTGGGGTCATACCGTAACATCTTCTGGAGTAAATCAAAGCCAGCGCCTTCGATGTTGACGTATCTATGAAGGGACGATATTGATATCTCTTGGAGAGGCTTATTATACCCTTTCATCTTATCGACGCCCTCCCATTTCGTCGAAGGTCCACTGTTTGGTGTTCCCAATATTTGATACATCGAAGAGACTATCGACCGTTCATCACAAAAGAGGATCTGTCCACTACACATTTCGGCGAAGATACACCCGATGCTCCAGACATCGACTGCTGGGCCATATATAGGTGCTTCAAAGTAAACTTCTGGTGGTCTATAGTATGGGGTTATAACACCTTTTGTGAATTGGTCGTAACTACTTCCAAATGGCCTCACCGATCCAAAATCTGCTATTTTCAAGATATCGTTGTTTGAAACCAATATATTTGCTGGCTTCAAATCCTATATATTAGTGGCTTAATTGTATATCATAAGGTAATAGAACAAACCCGGTGAAGTAAGAAATTGGCATGGAGATAACCCACACCAGACAGAATCATATGTAAATACTTTTGTATTCGCTGCGGGTCATTTTTTAACTCGGTCTTGTCATGAATCTCTTGCTGTAAATCACTTGGCTCATACTCCATCACCATAAACAATTCATTTCGATGGAAATAGAAGTCGACAACGGGGACTATGTTGTCGTGCTGAAGCTCCCGCAACACTTTGATCTCACGTAAGATTTCTAAAGGAAACTCTTCAAACGACTCCGTTATCTGTTTGTCTTTTTGTCCTAAGTCAAATCGTTTCACCGCAACTCGTTGTTTTGTTTGTAAGTCTATTCGGCGCGTGACAGACCCATACGCACCATGTCCCAAATTATCCGCATCCGTGTTACCTTCTTTCTTAAAACGACGATTTTCAACTTCATAATAAATCTCCTGTGTTGGCTCAACTTCCATATGTTTTATTTTGAAGAAGAAAAAGTTCGTTGTTTTTTTAACACAAATTTTTTTTATAATAATTACGATTTTTTTATCCATTGTGCTCTATCTTTCTTTTACCAAAAAAGTGTATTCAGACAGGGTCTGGTAGACTTCTTCAATTGATAATCCAAGGCTCGAAAAACCATCAGAAGCAGGACATATCTCATCACAATACATTTGTAGTATTAAGACAATTATTATACACTAGAAAGTATTTTTTGAAATAATTATGGGGTTCATTTCTTTTAAAAATAAAAAACGAACATTTTTTATTTTTAATTAAAAAAAACAATAATTAACTATTTCAACAATCAAATAAAATTTATTTATACTCTCTATGAGATTATAAAAAGAGCAAGTATAAGATCATTTTAGTGCGTAAATAAATTGGTAAATAATACTCTAAATTTAATTAATGGGTCGATGCAATTGAATGAAAAAGTTAATTATCTTTGGGCATCACCATCGGGTGGTATTTACTCCATGACTGCGCAGGGCTTTTGTATGAATCCTGTCTCGACCCAGGAGAGAAAATAAACGAGTCACCACTCTTAAGGCTATTCCCACCAATCGACTGTCCTCCCTCAAATTTCCTCCCATCAAACGTCTCATTTCGGTCTTTCCGATCTTTTTTCTTAGCACCGTCACGCCTCTTTCGTTCTTTCTCCCGTTTCCTCCTCTGTGCTTCTTCCCACGCCAGAACTGGAGGTGTCATTGGTTGGAGTGTGAACGGATTTGGATTCAAAATATTCAGCACAATTCCTTTGTCAAGTGCCGAAGTAAAAACTGAATAATAGGCGTTGCACGTGTAAGTTTGATATTTGAATTTCGATGGCATCACACTCGGTGGACACACAATTTTTAACGCATCGTCCGCGCTTAAAGCTGAATCTCCTGGGAAGTTTCTGCATGGTGGTACTGGCGAAGGCGGTTGATACATTTGTGGTAAAATTCGGTTTTGCAAAAAAGGGTGTTTCAGAGCTTGTCCTGGCGTCAATCGAATTTCAGGATCCCAACAAAGCGTTCGATTCAAAAAGTCTAGGTAAGACACCCTCGCCAACTTCAAGTTTTGTGGTGATTTTATTGTCAACGAGAGCCTCTCGGTAAAGTGTTCCAGACTTTTATAGTGGTGAAATTGTTTAAATGGCTCCAACTTACATTTATTTTCAAACTCAAACTCGTCTCTACTTTTGAAGACCCATCCATTCACTTCCATTTTGAAATATTTCCGCGTGTTGGTCCCTTGTTCCAAGACATTCCGCGGAGGCATTCCAAGCATTTTTATAATCCGTTCCAATTGGTTATATTCGGAACTTCCGGGGAATATCGGAATGCCAAGAATCAACTCGGCAGCAATACACCCAAAGCTCCACATGTCAATGGCTGAGTTGTACTTAATTCCTAATATCACTTCTGGGGATCTATAGTGTCTCGATTGTATGTATGTGTATAGCGTTGAGTTCTCAAAGCACGAACTGCCAAAATCTATCAACCGAATGTTTGTTGTGTTATCAACTAACAGGATATTTTCTGGCTTCAAGTCACAGTGGGCGATGTTGTTGTTATACAACACGTCTAAACTCTCGCCAACCTGCTTAAGTATCAAAACGGCGAGCCTCAGCTTAAGTCCTTTGCATTGTTGTTGTTTCAGGAGTTCAAACAAATTCATCCCAAGTAACTCAGTTACTATGCAGATGTGGTTATAAAACACAAAATGGTCAAAGAGACGTAACGTGTGTCCCGAACAGTCCACATCAAACCGTGAGTTTATCAACTCCAAAACTGCGATCTCAAGCATCCCTTGTCGCATATAGGGAGGCCGATTCTTTAACACCTTAATAGCTACCTCCCTGTTGTTCACTTCGTCAAACGCCTTGACGACTTGGCCAAAGGCTCCTTGTCCAAGTCCAGATAACACTTTATACCGTGAATTTGGCATTTTTCCCGTTGTTTGTCTATTTGTCAACAAGTTCTTCCTTTAAAATTTTCGCATTAAATGTTGTGACGTTCTGTTTTTTCAGATATGACAACTTGAGAATGAGAAATACAGAACGGCACAACATTTAATGCGTAAAAATGACGAAAAAACGGAGAAACAAACGTCGGGTCGACGCCCGTGCCGAGGAGTTGCTCCGAGTAGATGATAAAGTCGTTGTTTTCATTGTCTTTGTTGTTGTTTTTGACTGGAGTTGATGGTGTTGTGATAGGCCTTTGGAAGAGAGATGAAAAATCAAGCTCGGGGTTGCATTGGTTAAGAATGTTGAACATCCCGACCGTTGCGTGGAGGACAGACCTATCGACCGCAAGAGAAGCGACTTGCTGTGTGCCTGTTGGTTTTTTGTCAGATGTTACAAAATTTGTTGGTTCAATTTCAAAGTGGTTGGACGAGACGATGAACGTTCTTCTGCGGTGACTCATCTGTCTGGTAAATTTCGAGTTTTTTGTTTTGAAATAAATTTCAAGTTCTAATTGACATTTTTCTCTCAAAGTTACTTTAGGAAATTGATTTTCATTGGCATGTATAATTAGTTGTTTATTGATAAATTATTAATTATTTATTAGTTCAATAAATTGTTATTTTTTTTAGTTGTTTATTTTTTTAACCATTTTCATTTATATTTTTTACAATTCACAATATATATAAAAAAATTATAAAGTCTAATTCCCAGTTTTATGACAACTGTTGGGTTGGAAGTAGCTCCACTTTTCCTCGAGAAGTCAACAAATAAATGAAATAATGCTCTGAGATTTTCGGAACAAACGAGATTGACGACCAACAAGAACAAAAGCAGAAGAATCAATTTAAGAAATTCACCAATTCTTCATAGTAAACTCAACATTTCTTCTTGTCATTCAATCATGAGATTTAAAAAACAGAATAAGACGCAATATAAGACATTCAAAACCATGGGATAGTATATGAGAAAAAGGGAATGAATTATTGAATAGTACGATCAAATGGTAAAACTCGAAATCATTTACTCCTTTTTGGTCTTCTTTTTAGTGTTCTTCTTCTTCTCACCATCATCTTCTTTAGGCTTCTTAACTGCTTTACTGTCGTCTTTCTCTTTCGACCCCTTTTTGGTCTTCTTTTTCTTCTCAGTAATACTCTCTTCATAGACGTTGTCAAGTTCTTCTTCATTCTCTTCTTCCTCCGGTTCTTCTTCTTCAGGTTCTTCACTCTCCTCTTTCTCTTCTTTGTCATCGTCATCACTCGAACTTGTCTGATTGTCTTCTTCCTCCTTTCCTGCGTCTTCATTCTCGTCATAGAGTTCTTGGTCTTCGTCATCTTCTTCCATTTGCGCCTCATCGATTTCCTCTTCTTCTTCGTCTTCCGCTTGGTCTTCGAACTCGACCGTTTCATCTCCATTAGGCCGCGTTGGTGTTTTAAAGAACGTGACCAAAGCCTCGACTTTATTCTCGTCTTCTTCAATCTTAAATATCGCACAAAGGGAGTTGATCTCTTCCGCAGTTCTTTTCTCCGCAGACGCTTGACATTTCTCGGCTTGGTCGTCGGTTTCAAACCCACAAAAAGACAAAATGTTATTCAATCGTTCTTTTTGAGATCCTTGGCGTTGATACAAAAGGCGATGAACTAAAATTTGTTCCGCAGCCGGCGCAGCGGTGAGCGCGGTTGAAAACAGTTTACTTGTCCCAAGCACAATTCCATTGCCTTTATAACGGTCGACACCGCCAATAGTTCCTGTCCCCAGTCTTTCCGGTTTTTTTCTCTCTGACCTTGTTCGTCTTCTCATGCTTTCTTTTCTCTGTATTTTCAAAGTCCTGTTTATTCATCCTCTTTTCCCTTTTTCTTTCTTTTTTTCTATCCATCAATTCGTCCCATTTTTATCTTTTCAAAAATATCTTTTTGATGGGTTCTCCCTCTTGTTTGATAAGTTTCCTTATTTCTATTCTTTTTGGTTTTGTTATTATTCATTATAGTTATTTTTTTTGTGAAATGGAGATAATTAATTATTTCTATTTTTTTTCTATATTTCTTGATAGTTTAAAGACATTTTATACATTTTAGTTTATTTGTATTATAATTATAGTATTTGTTATATCTTGTTGGTTTGGGGTTTAAGTATTATAAATTCTTATATAATAAACTATATTTATAGTACATATTTAATAATCAAAAAAGTTAGCACAAATTGATTCTCGTGTTTGTTTTTGTCGGAAAACAGACGAAAACCCGATTATCAAAACTATATATATAGTAAAAAACAATTAAAAAATACGATTCCAAACAACATCCATTTTACTCAGAAATCTCACTCAATTCAAATTCTGGATGGACCACGTTGACCACCCCAAAAGTTGTTCAGGGAGGTATCATATGATGATGGACAAGTATGGCAAACGTGGTAAAATGATGGTGGCTGTTGGTTTCATCTTTTTTTCGATAATTATACCCTCAGTTTTTGGATATGCCATATGGCGTCCACTGACTTTGATACACGCATTCACTCCTACTGCGTCGAGGGAGATCTATTTAGGCGCTGCTTTTGTTTTTTGGGTGTTATTTAATGTCAAAGTATTTGAAGAGTTGTTATATTGTCGAGAGCTGTTAGTGTTGAGTGCTTTTGTGTTAGACATTTGTATGGTTCCAACGTCCGCTTTGCCATTTGTAGTGCTTTACGACTTAATGAGATGTGTTCTGACGACTTTATTTAGTGTCAGACTCTCCGATATGGTGAATCAAGTCTTAGGGTTTAGTATATTAGGCATTGCTCTCTTTCTGTGTGTCCTTGGGTTCTATCGAGGAACACATATCTCCATTGAGCGAATATTTTTGAAGTCTTCCAAAGTGAAGAGACCGATCAAATTTGTCCAAATCTCAGACGTTCATATCGGCTCAAGACTTGATGCCTTACCCGTGAAAATGGTCGATAAAATTATTAAGGAAAATCCCGACTTTGTAGTGATCACAGGCGATTTGATTGACTCCCATAATGTCGAGCCAATGGATTTGAATGAGTTTGACAAGTTACGAAAATGTGGCATACCCGTGTATTATTCCATTGGAAATCACGACTTATGGGCGGGTGAGGAATACGTCTCCGAGCTTTTAAAGTATTATGGGATCGTTTATTTAAAAAATCGCGTGGAGACGATTCGCTTAAAAGATGATGAGATTCAGTTTGTTGGCATTGATGATGTGCAGCGCGTGAAAGATTTCAATACCATTTTCGAGAGTGTAGAACCTCATATTGAAGATGGAAAATACACCATTTTACTTCACCATCGGCCATTAGGGTATAAGACGGTTGTGAAAACAGGGAAAGTCGATTTACAACTTGCTGGGCATACGCACAACGGGCAGATATTCCCATTCAACATGTTCATCAAATTTTTCCATAGTAAAGCGTGTGGGTTATTCAACATCACAAGTGGAGACAATCGTTTAGTCTTATACACGCACCCGGGGTCATGTGCCTGGGGACCGCACTTCAGGACTTCTTCGAAGAATTTGATTACCGTGTTTACACTATCAAGTGAGTGATTCTTGATTTTAACGCCTTCAAAATAAATAAAAATTCGCTTAGAACAGTTGCACC
>NW_004440426.1:614538-626911 GCF_000330505.1 Entamoeba invadens IP1
TTTGGATATCTAAGAAGTCATCTTTCAGGGTATGTAATGATGACGACCTTTTCCCATGTAGTTTTGCCCTATCCGTCCCATAGACAAAGAGTCGATTACATTGAGTATAATTGATTTCACTCTCTTGAGTAAGGATAAAGTAAATGCTTTCTTGTGTCTTTGTGATAAACTTTTTAGGACCTGTGATCATACTCGCTTTCAGTGCAAATGGAAAGTTCTTCGACTCCAACACGTTCTTCCCAACTTGATTGATCGAGTCCGATACATAACATCCAAATACTTCTTTCGATGAAGTTAACATGAGAAACACTAAGTTCTCTTTCCCAATAACACTTTCATTGAACGCGGTGACTTCGTGGATGTCCGGGTCGTGCTCCTGTGCCGTGTCGAAGACCAACTTCCCCCGACTCAATCCAGTCCACTTCTTAAAATATGAAAATGAGTTCATAAGAGCCCCATTGATGATGTCATTATCCACGACCCGAAGAAATGGCTCTTCGCTGATTTCAACTATAGTTCTTGAACTATTATTTAATGGCAAATCTGTTTGTTGCTTTTTCTCCTCCGGATGTGTGCTCTGTGTCATTCTTAAAGGCAGTTCTGTGAGTGGTCTTGTATTTTCTTTAGTTTTTGGAACGAAAGTAGGCAGTGAATAGAGGGGCTGAGTGACTTGGCTTTTTTCTTTCTGTACATCCTTAGCACCAGTTTTAGGAATCAGTTGAGTGACTTGGCTTGTGAACGAAGTATTTTGTTGCATATAATCCATTGACGGGACTACTGGAAAATACTTATTAATAACATTTGTTAATATTTGGTTCAACACCTCTCCGGTTATGACTTCAGTCCTGTTAACGTCCACTCCATACAAATTCAATAGTTCATTCATTAGTTTTCAAGTTTCCATTCAATTTTTTTCAATTCAAAAATGTTGAAGCTTGTCAACACATGATAAAAAACGTCAACTATCATTATAACAATTGTATAGTTCATTTATTAAACCATCTTGTTGTATGAAAAAGAATAATTAACTATAATTATAATAATATTATTATTACTTTATTATTCAAAATATTCATTATTTGAATACTTCAAAACAGAATGATATTTGTGTATTATTAAATAATAATAAAAAACTATAAAATATACTATATGACATTCTATTTTTGAAGCAATAAGACGCAAGAATGAATTAACAAAAAGAGTAGATCTCGACTCTATCACATCGAGCACCATTAAGGTACTTAGGGAAGAGTGGTGGATTCCCAAACGTCTGAGATGCCTCTGAACTAGCCATAAGCATTTCGTCGAACATAAGTGCAGGTCTTCCACTTCCACCGCCAAAAGCCAAACAGCTGAAGTTGCTCATTATAACAAATTGATTACTATTCTTGTTCTGGGAATACCTTTTCAGTTCTGGCTTGACTGTAAATAGAAATGTCTCTTTGTTCCCATAGTAGTCACTCTTTATCTCGATATCCTCAGCAACAAATGCGCCGTACGTGTACTTCCCCTTTTGGAAGAGAAAGAGGAGCATCATCGAGTTATTCAATTTGGAGTACAGAGTTCTCAGACTGAACCCATCAACCGACGACGTGAAGATTAACTCCGGAGTGTTTTGTTTAACTCGTGGCGGTAAATACTCAACAATCTTCAAGAAAGTGTCCGAGTCGATGATTTGTGAGCTCTTCATAACTTCAGGTACAACTATACACTTCTTTGGAATCTCATTGAGTAACTCTTCTGGTGGGAAGTTCAGTGTCATAATAAAGTGGTTGTGTGTTACATATGGTTTTAAACCTTCTTGTAATATGAACGTAACAAATGGCTGTGTAGTTGTTGAGTGAATTTGAACAATATAAGCTATACAACTCCCTTTCATCGACTGAAGAGAAGTATAGTCAATTGGATTCTCCTTCTTTAATAAAAAGTGAAAGAATTTCATAAAACCAACTTTGCCATTGACAAGGAAAAATTCAAGGATCGGCTTCTGGTAGATTAAGTCGAGGCCTTCGATCAATGGCATCCCAAAGGTGTCTAACACAGTCGTCACAAAAGATTCGAGATTATTCCGATTACCTACCCACTGTCAGTTGTTCATTTAAATATAAGTACTTTTGTGATATAGCATTCATTGCCTTCGTTATGTATTTAAAAAGTTGAGCATTGAAAAGTAAGAAGACAATTGAAAAGAGTTTATTTTAGTAATTAAAATAGTATTTAAATAATAATAACTAGTACTCTATTATTATTAATTTGTTATTAATATTTTAAACTAGCAATTAATTAAACTATTAAGTAATAGAAAGAATATAGTACAAATAACAAACACGTTGCAAGGTGTGGTAAAAATTGGACCAATTCACACACCATGAAATCTACACAACTTTCAAAGTCGAATTGTGAGGTATAGAAAAGTCCAGTACACTCGGCTTGGATTAAAAATTTGAAGACAGCGGCATAAGCGTCTGCCAAATCATACATTTGAATAAGTGTTTGGAATAAATTGGGTAAAAACGGGAAATGGACGTCATGATTTTCAAAGACTTCACAAAACAAAAACATAACGAAATTATACCTTTCGTCCGTCTCTTTTTGACAATGTGGGAGGTGGTCGGAGTTCGCCAAAACGTTTGCAAAGGTCTTTTTTGTCATCCCATTCGTTTTTGTATTTGAAATAGCAATTGCTTTCTCAAAAATTGCCAAATTGGTGACTTGTGTATTTTTTATCAACAAATAAACATATCTCATAGTGAACAACGTGGACGGGTCGAGTTTTGTTTGTAACATCTTTCGTTTTTGCTGAATTCGTGTGAAGACGTCCGTGTTCTTGTGTTTTGCAAAAAGCACTTTGAGGTACAAAAAATAGAATTCCATTTCGGTCAAGTGTGTCGGAACTAAAACCAAAAGAAAGTGATTCAAATGAGGGATTGTTGTGATTGCCGTAAAGAAATGGTCTTTAATGATTTTTGAAAGAGGAAAAACAGTGACTATTTCTGAGAACTTATTTATTTAACAATTATAAAAAAGTATTAAAGTATAACAAACTCAGTTCTTCTTCAGTAGGTTTCTTTTGGCAAAGAAAGTCTTGTAACGTAAGTTTTTTTATAATTTCCATATGTAATGTGATGTCGTCAAAGAAATCTTGATATTCTTGATATGGTGATTCTATGAATTGTTGATATGGTGAGATTGTTGTCATTGTGAATATATATAATCAGAATTTCAATTTTAAACTTTTTTTTTTATAATTCATTGTAGTTTTTTTACTATTTATGATAATTCTTTTATTATTTGTTTTTTAATTTTAAATAACTATAATAACTAATAAAATAATTTCATCTTTACATCTGTGATTAATAATTTGAAAAAAAGCTTTTTTCTGGAAAGTGATGTTATTATTTCCTCTTGGATATTAGTATTATAAAAAATAGTAAATATATTATAATATTATAATACAATTAATTAATAAAACTAAAAAAAGTTAAATAAAAAGTTTGAATAAATAAAAAATAGTTTACAATATAATAAAAATATAATAAAATACGAAACCAAATAGTTATAATTTATAATTTATAATTCAAATTTTATTATTTTTGTCTCTTATTTCGTTTGTATGGTTTTCAATCCTAAATTTTTAATTATTAAAATATTAAAAAGACAAAGTAAAATATTTAGTAAAAAAACAAGAAAAAATAGTATTAGACAACAGAGAGCAACTTAATTTGTCTGAGTTGTTTATTATTGAAATTCGAGATGATTTTTGGAGCCGCGACATCAACGGCTGTTACTGTTGTTGGCAAGTCCAATTTACTCAAATTGATTTGACTTGCAAAAAGTGTTAAATTCATCAAATTAGTAAATTGTGAGAACTTCCACATATTTTCTTTGAATTTCCCAAAAACGTCGACTCTCATTTTCGTGATATTTTTGAACACAGCAAAATTCGTTTTGTCGTAGACGCAATTGTACAAATGGACATATCCAACCTTTTTCTGACTCTCATTTTCAAACCCTATTTTCCCTCGACAATTTCTTAAGTGAAGTCCAAAGCATTTCCCGATCGAAAGCTCATTTGCTCCTTCCACATAAAGAAAATCCGCCGACACCTCCTTCACCGTTTGAAGTCCTTTCAAGTGGAACTCGTGGACCTCTTCTCCAAACAAGAACTCTGGTGTGATGTCTGTTCGTTTAATACCACTTTTTGGTGTTTCTTTCATGTCTTTAGTGTCTGTCAGGACTTTACTGTCTTCGCCAACATTCCCGTTCAAAAACTCGATATCCACCTTCGCCACTTTCCTTCCTCCAATCCGCACAAAGCACACATTTTGCAACTTCAAGTCGACTAAACAACTTGAGAACATCAACTTTGGGATCTCCTCTTCTCTTATGAACTCTCCCGCACTTTTCGCTATGAACGTCAGTGCTGTCAGTTTCGACAGTTTAACTGTTGTCGCAAGTTGTGAATGGTCGCAGTCGATCAACTCGAGTCTCCTCAACTCAGTCAATTGCATGAATAAAATCCTCAGTGACCGGACTTTGAGTTGTGTGCAGTGCGTTGGTATAAGCACTGCTGGAGGCATATCGCTGCTTTCAAAAATCGCCTTAGTCGCCACACAATTCAAATTGAGTTGTTTAAAAGAGTTTAAAACACTCTTAAATGATGTCAACGTCGGGGGGACGGTTAACGAGTCTATTGTGCATTTCCTCAATGAAAGTCTTTGGAATTGTGCTGCCGACAAGTTCATTAAAGAATTCGATATCCCTACCATTTTCAGACTTTTTAAGTTCAATGGAAGATACGTCGGTGGCGACGAGAGCATTAATTTCGTCAAACTACTCGGTAAGACCAGATTTGATATCGCATACCCCGAGTTCAACTTTTCTATGAACGTCTTGTGTGATAAATCTATCGTCTTCAGACTCGTCTATAACTATTCCCAGTGATATTCACTTCAAAGAGGGGAGGTAACACCGTCGCCGCATTACTGCCTTCATAGTACTTTAAATGGTCTTCTATGATCTCTCCAGAGTGACAGATAAAGCCATTGATATAGATATCTCCTCCTTTTAATACAACAATTGTGCCACTGGGTATTTCATTCATTTCGTCCAAGTCGGGAGACTCTGAGATTAATGAGTGCGATGTGAAGATCGTCAACTTACAGTCCCGAGTATGAAGCTTTTTCGCAATGAATCGGATGTCGTCCCAAAATGCCTCGTACTCGACGCGAACGACTATTCGCTTACAAAAGAAGTGTGAGAAGAAATCAACCAACTGACACAAGTCTGTACTTCGTGAAAGGGTGATATCAAACGACTTCAAATTGGTATTGAATGTGGTTGCAGTATATCCATAGAGCCAATCAAATATTAATGTCTCGATATTCAGAAAGGGTCGACTGATGATATTATTAATATTAAGTTTACTCTCAATCGTTAGTTTGATGTTCTTTAAAAAGTTCGTTTGACTCTTTTCCAAGAGTGAGATGAGTTTGTTGACTCCTCTGCAGTTCTCCGTCCCTATGACAAATCGCAGCGAAACTAACTTCTTCGACGTCATGATCAGTTCTTGCAAAAACTTCGCCGACACGTTGTGCCGGATATCCGCAAAAAGTAACTTCGGGAAGATCGGCGATGGGTGTGGCTTTGTGTACAAATAATACGGGAGGGTTTCTATTAGGGTTTTACACTTTTTGTTGACTTGGAGGAAAGTTGTGACATCACGATATTGTGGGAGGAAGGACAATGCGTAGTAGTAGTGGTACGCAAGCAGAGTCTTTGTCTTCACTGTTTTTATATTTGCTTCTTTATCATTTTCTGGTACCCCGATTTGTGTGTCTGATGTTGTGACATTGTGTTGTGAACTGCTTGAAGGAGGTATCTTTTCCATCACTTCTTCAAGTAATTGTTAGAGTTCTTCAAGAGTTTCAAGTAAAAATATAAATAGTAACATATTAATTAAAAATACTATAAATGAATAGTAAAACAAAAGAGCTAAAGCGATGGGAATTAAGACAACAACGTGACTCTTTAAGGAGTGATCTGCCACTCGTCTTCCTCTAAAAACGATATGAGGATTTTTTCAAAGCGAAGCATGTTATGCGCACAAACGGCTTTTATCCACGCGTCGAGTTTTTGGCATCTTTCTGCAACAAAGGAAGGGTCAAAGCGACCTCTTCCAAACAAAGAAAGAAACGTGTCGCCCGGGAGTGACGGGATCGTCCCAAATTTCTGCATTTTGTCTTTTCTCTCTTCAAATCTGATATCGAGTTGTCTCTTCAACTCAACAAATTGAGAATACCTTCTATACACGTCTTTGTTTTTCAGTCTATATTCTTCAAACGTTGTCTACAACTTAGTCATTCAGTTTAGTTTAGTGATAGTTATTATACAATACAAGTATAGTTTATAAGTATAACGAACATCGAAGTGAACTTTATAGACGGTGTATTCCCCTTTGTCATCCCTACGTGTTTGAGGGTCTGTCACCGTCACGTCCAGATACTCGTATTGAGCATAATTACTCATCTCTTTGCATTTTCAGTTTTTTCCTTTGGAAATTGGTTGAACTATTATTCTTGTTGTTTTGTTCTTAGTGTATAGTTTTATCAAAAAATTCATAGCGTGAGTTGTCTCGCCATTTCCTCTTCTTTTTTAAAATAGTTTTGGTTTAGTTTAAGTGATTAGTATTTTTTTATATAATTTACTAGTATGTATGAAAAGGGTTTGAACTAGAAAAATATGAAGTGATTTCCTTCGTAAAAGGAAATTTTTTTCAATTATTTTTAAACATTTTCAAAATGGCATTTTGTTAATAAAAAAATTTGTGTAAAAAAAAATGTTTGACGTTTTTAAAAAAAAACTGTCATAAATAAATCAATTTTGAGTTTAATTATTTTTTGAAAGTTAAAACAAAATTAAGCGATTGACTTCGATGTTGTTAAAGTGACTCTAATACAACAAATCACTTTTAAACAAATTAAAAGACAATTTAACAGTAAACTTAATAACAAAGGTTAGAAAGAAGGTAAAAAGAGGGTAAAAAATGAAGCATAAACTAAAAAAGAAATCAATGAATTCAACATTAAAATATTTGGTCATAGGTGTTGGAGGAACTGGAGGGTGTATTGGAGGGTATTTGGCACGACAAGCAAAAAATGTGACTCTTATAGCCAGAGGAGAACACAAGAAAAAAATGGAAGAAAGAGGACTTCACATTAAAACAAATGAATATGGACAGATCATTATTAATCCAGTGAATGTTAAGACAAGTGAAGAGTATAATTCAACGCCAGATGTTATTTTTATCTGTGTCAAATATTACTCTCTTCCACAAATAATACCTTTTATTAATAGAATTGCAAAAGAGGACACCATTGTTATACCAATTCTTAATGTTATTTCTTCTGGAGAAGAGTTGAGAAAGAAATGTCCCAATTGTGTAGTATTGGATGGAACAATATATGTTCATGGATTCATTGAGTCTCCTGGAGTCATAGTTAAACCAACTTCAATATTTAAGATATGTTATGGATTCAGAAAAAACCAATACCATGTATTCGAAGGAAAAATAACACAATTAACAAAGGACTTGGAAGAAAGTGGAATTCAAGCAATTTATACAGATACTATACTCAAAGAGGAATTTAAAAAATTCAGTTTCACTGGTTGTATTGGTATAACTGGAGTATTTTTAAATAAAGTAGCAAAAGACTTTAAGTATGAAGATTACCCAAAGCAGATTTTATATCAACTTGTCGATGAGGTTGGATTATTATGTCATAGCCTCGGAATAACATTCGAAGAAAGTCTTCAAGAGCATGTTCAAAGTATATTAAATCAAGTTTTAGATGACTCAACCACTTCAATGCAACGAGACGTGAATGAAGGAAAAATTTCTGAGATGAGTGGACTTCTGTTTAACATCTTAGACTTGGCTCAAACATCAAAAGTGTATCTCCCCACCTTTACAACAATAGCTGCTTGGGTTAAGAGTCGTGATATTAAATAAAATGTTATGCTTTTTTCTATATTTTATAAATAGTTTGCAATATAGTAAAAAATATTAATATAATCTAGTTATTTGCTATCTATAAATAGCTTAGAGCCTTCTTACAAATTGATAACTATAAGTTGACTAAATATATAAATTAAACACACAAAACACTATTTTTGAAGGATGATGGACCTAAGTCCTATGTTAGAGAATGAACTACATTTTGTGAGCAATTTCCCCAAAGGAACAAATTGAGGAGTATATAAAACAATTTCTTTAAGTAGTGCACACCCCTCAAAACTACTTTTGTCGACCAAAACACTGAGTTGGCATTTAATCCCAGTCAATGATGTGCACTGATAAAACACTTGTTTTTCAATTTCAGTTGCGCCAATCAGAAATACATTTTTGAGGGAGTAACACTCCGCAAACGTACTCTCTTCAATAGTCTTGACGTTAATAGGGACTATGACACTGGTAAGGGAGTAACACTTCGCAAAGCAGTTCATCCCAATTTTAGTGACACTCGAAGGTATTTCTATTCGAACAAGTGCTGTACAGCACTGGAAACAAGAACTGTTTAATTCAGATATAGTAAGTGGCAGAGTTATTGAACTTAGTCTATCACAGATCTTATACATACTACGATTTAGTGTTCTAATACCCAATGGAAGTGAAGGTATTTGCATCAACGCATGTACATCAGTGATTACATCATACACAGTAGTCACTCGACTCAGTTTGGCGTTGACTTGTGAAGCAAATACTGGCCATATCTTCGGCCACAATACTATTTTTGTTAATTTACAGGCGGTGCATGCACTCTTTGATATCTTCTTAATACTCCCCGGTAGTTGAAGCTCCACAAGACTACACTTAGAAAAGCAGTTTTGTCCAAACTCAGTGATCCCAAAGCTCAAATACACTTTACTGAGTCCAAAACACTCATAAAAACAGAAATCTTCAATTTTTGTGATCCCATTTGGTATTCGGACTTCTTTCAAAGCTTGACACTTCTCAAAACAGTGGGCGCCTATGCTTTGAAGTTGTGAAGGCAAGTTAATAGAAGAGAGATTTACACAGCCTTGGAAGGACTGACTATTTAATATCTTCAAACTAGTTGGAAGGGTTATCGCACACAATTGACTGAACCCAACGAACAACCCATCTTTGAGAGTTGTTGTTCCTTGACTTATTATGACGTTCTGTAAGTTATTGCAATTGGAAAGCGTCTCACTTTCGAAGTTTGATAAATGCGATGACAGAGTGACGGAAGTCAGTTGAGAACACCCGAGAAAACACATCTTCCCAACAGAACGGAAGTTGGAGAGGTCAAATGACTTCAAGGAACTACACCCACAAAAGCACATGTTACCAAGGCTTTCTATAGCACCAAAAAAGCGGAAGGAGGACAGGCTTCCACAGTGATAAAAACACGAGTTATTAAGAGACTTGACTTTACAAGGAATTAAAATGCTCTTTAACGAGCTGCAGTTGGCAAAGAGTTCGCTTGGGAGTTTCTCTAATGAGGTTGAGAGCGTTATTGCACTCAGTGTTGTACATCCCGAAAAGCACTTAACTCCAAGAGAAGTCACACTATTCGGGATTTTCACACTTTTTAAAGAGGTAAAGCCCTGGTAAGCACCATCACATATTGAAAGCACTGTATCGGATATTTCGATGGTACTTTCACTCATTTGGGGTGAAGACTTTTGGAGAGATGGAAGTGGTTCTTTACCTTCACTTTGTTCTTTAATAATCTTTGGAGTTATTGTGCGTGGTGGTTCATTAAGGGGGTGGAAGTCTGAGCACTCTTCACTTCCGCTCATTGTGTAGTCTTCAAATTGTGAGAAGTGTAAAGTCTTTTGTTTTTCTTGTTTTTGAATCACTTTTGAATTGTTTGCATTGACTTTAAGTTGAGTCTTAGCCTCAAGTTGACTGTGTGTAAGCCACACATCGTCCGGTTTAAGTATATTATTGTCAGTGATACACGACTCCAATTCAGTGTCTTCACTTTGGTCTTCTTTTTGTTCATTTCTATTAGTTACTGGAGTATCTTGCTGTTGGAAATGTTGCTGGTCTTCCACAACAACGTCTTGAATGTGTTGAGATGATTTCAATTGACTTTCAGTGGGGGGTGACTCCGACCTTTCATTCAAGTCTATATTTTCCCATGACATACATTGGTTATTACATTCACTCTCTTCATCACAATTAATAATTTCACATTGAGGAGGGACTTCAAAGTTTTTTGTGTTTGGTTTTAATTCGGTTTTTTTCTTTTGAGTGGTAACATCTGAATTCTTCACAAAGAAAGAAAGCAAGTCTTTGGCTTTACTGTTACCAGAATGTTCACTAATATCTCTTAAAGCAGTTGTTTTAGTATTGTTCTTCTCAAAGAAAGGGCAATCTTGAAAACAGTCCAATCCAAAAAAGACGACGTTTTGGGGAACAACTAAATATACCAAATTCGTACATCTACAAAATGCAAAATCGCCAATTTCTTTAAGAAAACGGGGTACTTCGACTCGGTGAAGGTTCGAGCAGTTGTTGAAACATTTTTGTGAAACTTTAGTGACGGTGTTTGGAATTTGAATGGCGACTAAAGAAAAACACCCTTCAAAACAGGCATTTCCTATACTCGTTACTGTAGTTGGAATATCTATTTGAGCCAGACTCTTGCATTCACTAAATGTAAAGTCACACAAGCGTTCTAAAGTAGTGGGTAATATCACCTTTTGTAAGGCGTCACATTGATAGAAACAACACCGACCGATCTCTTTGAGGTCATAACAGTTAAAGATGACTTCGGTAAGTCTTTCGCAATATGAAAAACTGCTTTCTTCAAGTACAGAAACCCCTTCTGGTACCACTACACTCCGCAATGACTTACATGTCATGAAACACTTTTCTTTGATCGTTTGAAGAGACTTTGGTAATCGGAGATCTGTAAGTGTCGTGCATGACGCAAAACATTTCACTCCAAGTTCTCGTATTCCTTCTGGTACAGTGAACGATGTCATATCAGACGTGTCCTCAAAACAAGACGCTCCAATGCTCTTAGTCCCAAATGGAATTTCTCTCTGAAACACTGACTTATCTTTCTTTGTGAAACATATTTCCTTGTAAATAATATTAGGAGGGGACTCTTTCATCGTTTTACAACTGACTTTGAACCACAACACTATGTTTTGAATGTTTGGGAAGTTGTCATTATTGACTGTAAAAACATCTTGTGGAGACCAAACGTTAAGAGTCGATAAGTTTGGAAACAAAGAAAGGGTTTTGGAAGTCAATGGCACTGGATTGCTCTTAAACATTATTAACAAAGTCTTGTATTGACGACTTACTAGATGAAGATTTAATACATCTCGCAACGTTGATAAATAATAACTCACCTCCGTGGCTTGAAGAAGATCAAGCCAAACCATTTTTTGTCTTTTCAGTTTGATTATCTTTTTACTTGATAGAAAATAATAATATGTTCTTTGTTTTTTTATGTAAATTTGTATTATTTTTTACTATATTTATATGAAAACTATTTAAAAAACAAAACTTTGACTTATAAATTATAGTTTATAAAACATACAATTATTGGTTCATTTTTAGCATAAAGTCAGAACTTAAAATAATATTCTAATTGACTCAGGTATTTGTTAGTTTTCTCTCAATTAACTCATCCATAGGCGTTAGTCTTGTTGTTTGATATGGCTCTTGTTGTTGGTTCAGCTTTACAATAATCCAAGGCAAACTTTCTTCATCAGTTTTGACCAAATTAATTGATATTAAAGGAAAAATAAACAATTCCAATTGTTTTCTGTTATAAACATATTTAGCTTCTTAAAACAACTTAAATCTTATTTTATAGAAATGAACATCCTCTTGATCTTACAAATATTGACTTTACCAACACCAGAACGCTTAAATTATACAAAATGATGTTTTTGTTGCTTTACTATCCAATACTCCCATCACTATTTTGGTATGAAAAACAATGGAAACAATTATATACTTTCTCTGTTCTATTTCTCCCCTTCTTTGAACTAGTAGTAATACGCTATCACTATTACTGTGTTCTCTCATTCAACAATTCAATCCACTTTGAACTTCTCCATCTTTAGTTACTACAGAATTAGCGTCACTTTATTTTCAATTGTCAGAGAACCCAGTAATATGTTGTTTTTTAACAAATTCAAAAAATGAGTCAAATGGTTGGACGAATCGGCTTATATATTTAAAACCGGCCTATATTACAAAAGGAAATACTGTCTTTGTAGAAAGAAGTTGTATCCGTGTCGTCATATAAAAAAACAATTGAAGTTTTTGAATCAAGTTTTGGTCATTATAAACAATGGAAATAAATTGTTCAATTTTCTT
>NW_004440426.1:627011-637057 GCF_000330505.1 Entamoeba invadens IP1
TAACAAAAAGGATAGATTTTTTAATAAAATATAATTTATTTCCGACGTTTTCCCGATTTTAAACACAAAACACAAACAATTTAAATTATAAGTCTTTTCTTTCATATGCTTTTCCCCAAATTTCGTTGCGACACCTCTCTATAGACGCTTTAACTTCAGCTTGTTGAATCGAAATAAATCTATTTTTTTTTCAATAAGATCGCCAAAACCAGACTAAATACGTATGTCACTTTCTACACGCCTTTTTCAAAAACCAAAAATAGTTTTTATTGGGTTGAGTTCAGAGCTGTAGGCTGCGTTATAAACAACTAAATGTTGAGTGTTAGTTACTGGTTCCCTCAAATGGTTGTGTATAGTTCAATTGTCACACCAAAACACTGCTGAAATGTTGTTGTCGTCACAATGTTTCATCAATTCCATAAAATATATATCAAGTCTTCCTCTTTTTCTCTAAGTAGCTTAAAAAATAAAAGGTGTTTTAGATTCAACCTGGCGCTGTTGTTCATTCAGTTGGATAATTGGTGGATTTTCAATAAATTCATTCCTTGTTATCGGGTCTCTGGAGTCGATAGAAGTCAAAGATTGTGACATTTATATCAATTAATAAGATCAAGATTTAAAATTGAGTTAAAATGCTCTTTCTTATTATGATTTAATTATTCATTATCACATTTATTTTTTTAATTTGATTATGGTATTTTAATTGTTTGTGTTTTGTGTTTAAAATCGGGAAAACGTCGGAAATAAATTATATTTTATTAAAAAATCTATCCTTTTTGTTAAAAATGTTATCCTTTTTCAAAAAAATGGCTGTCACATTTTCTTGAAATCCATCCTTTTAACAAAAATCCCATCCTTTTTATAATAAATTCCTGTCCTTTTTCATGAAAATCGTCATTTCTTTCGAAAATCGTCCTTTTTATCAAAAATCCTGTCCTTTTCAATAAAAATACCTGTCCTTTTTAAAACAAATCTCCATCACTTTTTATGATTTTCATCCTTTTTATTAAAAATCTTATCCTTTTAAAATAAAATCTGTCATTTTTAAACTATTTTCCCATCATTTTGAAACGTATTTTCACTGTATTTCATTTTTGATAAACTTAGATTTTTTTCTTTGACAATTTATTATAAATTATTTATCGTTTTTGTTATTTTTAAATAAAAATTGGAAAACTCTGTATAGTCAAGTATCTCACTCCCTCTACAGTACTTAACACGTTAGAGTTTATTGTAAGTTTTTTTAGAAACTTTTTACATTAAAACACACTATTTTGCCGAACCATTAAAACAAAAATGTTTTTTTAAATAACATTTTTATTAAATTACAGTCATGCGAAAAAGCTGTCGCGTTTGGAAAAACCTGTCTTGAAAAAATATTTTATAGTAAATTTATAATTACTTACTATACAGTATAGCTTCTATTCGATTTATTTGCAGGGTCATTTCACAAAAATCGAATAAAAATATTCGGCATTTCCAAATAACATTTTCTATTTCAGATCATTTGTTTATAGTACTAGAATAGTTCATTACCACCCGAGACAGGTTTTTCGCATGACTGTATATCCAAAATTCAAAACGATAATATCTGTTTGAGTCTTTGACGAAGAAAATGACTCCAATAATTATCAAAAACTAAAAGTTAAAACGATTTCAGTTTGTGTATTTGAGTCGACAAAACGCTTATTACAAATATTCATTAGCATTTTTTTTTCATTATGAAACACTTTATGGAGATAGTTTGAAATAACATTAATTTGAATATTCCTTTTTACTTTGAAATTGGATACAACCCCCAATGTTTTATGTATTTGGGTTTTTATTTTTTAGCCAACATTTTTGAACATTGAAATTAAAAAACAAAATGTAAAACAGTCTTTCATTTGGAGACAATGAGTTTTCGTCTATTTTTTGAGTTTTAGTTTTTCATTCAAAAATCATCTTTTTCCAATACATCTCAAAATCAAACGTTGTTGAGACGATAGAGTTTCCACACTTCTACCGTTTGAATTCACAAAGTGATGTTGACACAAAAACAACAAAGACAACTTGCGACATTTTTGGTGAAAAAGCAACACCATTCAATATACCAGATGTTCCAAAACCACTTTCTACAGAAAAAAGTTCATGTGATGATATTGAACATTTCTCGCATTTCTCGATACCAAACAAAGACCCTTCAATTCTCATTGTCGGTGGATTTTTTACAAACGCTTTACTTGTTTCCCATTTTGAAGAATATCACAATACACTAAAAACTACATCACTACTACATTTTCCAAAAGACCACTCCTTTCATTTGCATTTCCCCTCGTGTATTGTTTCATCCACATTCGTTGGTCCTTCAAATAGAAAGGACAGTCTTAAACAACTCAACCATTTACAGATTTTGCTCTTCTATAATAAAGGGAATAATAAAAACAAAACTGCAATTCACTTTGGAGTATCACCATCGACAGTTTCAAATATTTTGAAAAGAGCTGAATGTGGGAAACCTCTGGAAGGAGAAAGGAGAGGAAGAATGATGGGTTACAACACAAAGTTTGACTACCACACAATAACAGAAATTATAAATGAGATTGACAAAAACAACCAAATAACACTGAAAATGTTGATGGACGAAGTCAACTTAAAGAGGAAAAGGTGGATGGATGGTGTGGAACAAGTTGAAAGAGAGATGGGTGTCGAAGAGGAAAAAATAATTAAAATGAGAGAAAAACAAAATGTAAGTGTTTCGGGAATACACAACGTGTTATTAAAACTGGGATGGACACTTAAAAACACGAAACAAGAACCGATTAATCGAAACACACCAATGAGGTGTGAGCAGAGACGCGTTTATGCGGCTCACATTGATTTTATTTTGACATACAAATTCATTTTTGTATATCTTGACGAAGTTGGGTTTAATTTAAACCAACGCAGATCCCAGGGATACTCTTTAAGGGGTACATGTTGTTCCGTAAAAAACAGGTGCATAAGAGAACCCAACATAACTGCATTTGTTATGATGGTTCCAGGAAAAAAAACTCGTGTTTAAAATATCGACTAAAAGTTCAAATAGCCTTTTCCTTGAGGATGTTGAGGATGTTTTCATCCCACAACTCAAAGATTGGTTCAACAACTGCTTTATTCACTTCGTATTAGATAATGCAGCTATACACAAAAAAGACATGATTTCCCTTTCCTCAAAAAACGGGATCTTTGTTTCCTTTTTAGTTCCTTATTCCCCACAATTAAATGCTATTGAAAAGTGTTTTTCAATTGCGAAATCGTACTTAAATAAAGTACTTACAGATGACAAGTATTTTCATGAAGCGATTAGAGTATCAAGATGTTATCAATTTTGTCATTTAAACTTGAAGGCAGCAAACAAAATTGAGCTTCCGGTTTTTTCCTGTCTAATAAGTGCGTCTCTTTTACATGTAACTGAAGAACAAACGGGAAATCTTCACCTGAAAACTGAAGAATGGATTAAAAGATCAAAGGAAAAAGCCCTATTTATTAATGACGATTCGTGTAATGAAAAAATTGTCAATGTTGATGTTCCCAAAGCCGAGGGGGAATTTTCAATAACTTTTACAGAACGAAATGTATTAGAAACAACTGTCAAATACTTAACAAGAAACAAATGTCTTCACATATTAGGTGGAAAGAGGTTTGGATTATTTTCAACAGAGAAAGAGACCTCTCCCATTTATTACAAAGAATGTGGAACACTGCTGAATTCACTTCCGACAACAACCAGGGATGATGATCTTCCGAAAAAGAGAAAGGCATCTTTCAATGAAAAACTAGTCTCCACCTTTCAGAAACAAGCCAAATTTCAAATTGTTTCTGGATTATTCGCACAACAAACCCATCGGGAATATCTTCAACAAACGACACCGCCATTTTTAAATCATCTCAAACAAACTAAAAAAAACTGTTATTTCAGACCCAGCAGATCATTACCTTTCAATCAGTGATTCCTCAATTGAAATATCCAACACTGTTTTCCCGAGATACATCACTGAAATAGAACACCTTTTTGATTCGGAAGATACGCAACGAGTTGTCAGAAACATTTTATCTTTCCCATACATGCCGGACATTTTTGAAAAAAGACGAATGCTTGAAAACGAACAGATTGATACCGAAATACTCGATTTTTTCAATTCATGGACAATGCTAAAAAATGACTACATTTGGAAAAACAATGTATTGGTTACAAATTGGGATATGTTCGACAATGAAAAAACATTCACTGAACAACTTGACAAGTATTTAGATACCATCACTGAATTTGATATTTTTCTGCTTCCAGTCCTTCACCGTCATCATTTCATGATTTGTGGTGTTTTCGTTGGCGACGACAGTGTTCCCTTTGTGGTTAAATTGGACAGTTTGGCTCCAAATACTTTTTTGGATAGTGTTGCTCTATTGCTCAAAAAGAAATTTGAAAATCGGGGATTTAAATTTGAATCTATTTGGCTTTTTTCCCCAACAATTCCACAACAACTTGATTGCGTTTCATGCGGATGTTATGCATCTTACTTCATTGACAGGATTGTGGAATGTTGTCCTCGAACGGTTTCGGAAATAACGAGGGTTTTAGACGAAGCAGAAGCAAGATCATTTAGAGAAACAATGAAGAAAATCACAAAACCAAGATTTGCCAATGAAATATTGGATTTGTTATGCTTTTGAAAAGCCATCTGGTACTCATTCTTAAAAAAGTGTTATTAAAACTATTATTTGGTTTTCTATTTTCTATTTTCATTAAAAAAAATAATAGTATTGTTTTAACTTCCTGAAACTGCGTTTTTTCTTTTTGTGTTCTAAATATATAAAACATTGGGGGTTGTATCCAATTTCAAAGAAAAAAAGGAATATCTTATTAATTTTTGTTATCATTTGAATATTAATTTTACTAAAATCACAAGGATAAAAAATTACAAAGAAGCCCAAACAGGTTTTCCCTCTTTTTTTATTTTTTTAAAACTCAGAAAAAAATAAAACATCAACTTTTTAAATATTTTTCGAATAAAACAGAAAAACAAAGCTCTAATGCATTAAAAACACATATGAAAAATTTGTAGTTAATATTTTAATAAAAAAAACATAATAATACTATTAAAATAGACAATTCTTTCAAATATAATAATTCAAAATACCTCATTCAACAATCTTAAGATTAATCCTCATTGTAATATCACCCTTATTATTAACTCAAAACTCTTAATATAAATACACCATGTCAACTCAAGAATGTCCTTTTTCACGTTTCTGTGTATCTGAATATTGTACATTAACACACCCATCTCCATTTTTAGATCTTTTACCACCAACTCCAGAAGATCCCAGAATCACTACTTCTCCTTATCGACTTAGAAACTGGTTACGTATTAAAGCTGTTATACCTTTAATTAAAACAGTTTCAGATTTGTCAATTTATTTATCTTCTTTATTGACATCAGCTTCTTTTTTTTCAAAAGGAACGCTTTCAGTGATAACCCTCCACGCCTTTGAAAATTTAACACCAGAAGAAGTGAAATCCTTTGAGGAAGAGATTTTACCGACAATCACTGAACTCGTTTTAGGCTCAGAAAATGTGTTACACCCACCACCCGTGATTATGAACACTAATGCACTCCAACTGTTAACAAGAAGACAATGCGCATCATTTTTGGCTTGTGGTTTTCTTGGATTATTCTCTACAACACTCAGAAAGAACTATAGAAACCACCCCGATGTAACTGGCTTTGTGAGTATGTTTACTTCAAGTGATCAAGTCAGCCTAACTCGATTAAGGTGTTTTATTGGGTACTTTCATGTAATTCACAATAACATGAAGAATCAACATTTCATGAGAGAGCTTGTGACATTCAATCGAGTAGATTCACCCCCATTTGATGTTAAACGACTCTTACAAGCAAAGATTAAATTCAGTGGAATTAGTGTGAATGACGAGATGGGCATCATGGACTTCCCAGAAACTACATTAAAGGCCGATTTTGCGAATAAATATCTTGGTGGCGGTGTCTTGAGAGGAGGGAACGTTCAAGAAGAGATCATGTTTATGGAGTGTCCAGAGATGATTTGTGGTTTATTCATTAATACTGTGATGGATGACTTTACCACAATTCGGATATCTGGTGCTATCAGATACACCCAAATAGTTGGGTATGGTGGGAGAATTGAATTTAAAAAAATCTTTGAAGAGCAAGTGAAGCAAAACATAGTAGCTTTGGATGCACTTGTATTTGGAAGAGACAAAGAGGCTCAATTTAAGAGCGACTCTATTCAACGAGAAATGACTAAAATCTATTCTGCGGTACACAGTGCATATGAAGATAACTTATCTGACTTTGTCACTGGGAAATGGGGATGTGGTGTTTTTGGTGGAGATGTTATTCTCAAGTTCTTGTTACAAAGCGTTGTGTGCTGTTACTGCAAAAGAAAAATGACGTTCACAACTTTCCACGACAAAAAGACTTTTGAGGAGATCAATGAGTTCTTGCACAAACTCGAAAAGGATCCCCCAGAACTTGGAAACTTTGTTGAGTGGATTTTTTGGTATATTAATACTAAACAAGAATGGAGAACTGTACTCAAAGACGAGACATTGCCCTCAGGCTCTAAGCCATTTAAAGCTTCGACAAATGATCAATGCATAATTGCTTGACATTAAAAAATTTTGGTTTCATATAACTTAGTCAATTTAGTGCTCACGTCTAATTTAAAATAAGGAAGATATATGCCTTTTATTAATAAATTAACTCTTCACGCAGTTTTTGGCTGTGGTGATGTTTCTTTTATATCACTTTGTTGTTCTGTTGACACTCGTGGTGTGTTTTGCACACCAAGACTTTTCAAATCGATCTCCGTGCAATCCTTCAATGTTTCTCCGAGGCCGAAATTTGACAATTTGATGGCCATATCTTCTAGGTCTCCACTAACTAATAGCCCCAATACCTCCTTCACTATTTTCTCTGCCTTTTCTAAAGTGATTTCTTCATTAATTGAATTTTGGATAGACGACCAACAGAGTACTTTTAAGACTCGATACCACTCGACTGCAATAGCAAATGCGTGTGTCTTCTCTTCCTCTTCATTTCCGGTGATCATTTGTATAAGTTTGTCCGTCACACTTTTGTTCTTTGAAAGAATCGTTAAGAGGAATTTTTTAGTTTGCCCGATATCAGAGCTTTTTCGACACTCAAAAAGGATTGCGATGTTGACCATCCGATTCATAACGCTCAGAACTGCTTTATCGAGTGGCACATCTTTCAATTCCTTTTCGAGTAAAAAGAGTTCTTTTTGTGCGGCCTCGTCTTTAATCGAGAAGCTTGCCTTTTGCACGGAAATGAAAAATCGTTGTGTCATTTGTGGTATGTTTTCCAACGTCTTCTTCACAAGACTTTCGTCTTGCGACCCCGCGTTCATGACATTCATACACTTGCAACACTGAATTGTTTTTGTTTTGTTGTATAACACTAACTCATCTGCATGGCATTTTGTGCACTTATCGATTTTGACAAGGGCGTTTCGCGTCGCGGAAACCGTCTCAAAGACGCCAAGACACAATTTTGAATGTAATTTGGTGATCGACTCATTCAGTTGCATTCGCGACTCTTCCGTACTCAAATCGCTTTTGTTCAAGACAAAGCAGACCGGGACGTCCATTAATATCGTGTTACATATCTCTTCTTCAAACGGCTGAAGTCTCCCCGACACGGAGTTTAACACAAACCACACAATATGGACCCGCTTTTTCTCCGTCTGGACGTCCAAAAACTTATTTAAAGAATTTGCAAAATTTTGTGTGTCGATCGGAGAGATCCCCTTCGAGTCGTAAATCGTGATTTTCGACGAGGTGTATTTTTTGAAGTTCTCAGTCGTCTCACTTGTCTCTCCCTCAGCAGCTACCGTCTCTTTAAATATCGTGTTAATCAATGATGACTTTCCAACACCACTTTGCCCTATAACAAGTATGACTGGAATTTGGTTTAAACTCACCATTGAGGTGTATAATTTAGTCACTGCATCAATGTGCGCTTCTATGTCTTTAGATAAGGGGTTTGTCATTTCAGCGACGGCATACTCACTCGGGTCTTCAATCTCCTTTTCTGACATATGTTTGGGTTTTTATGTTTAAGGTTTTCATTTTTTTCATTCTGCTTTGCACTTCGGTCGAAGATATAGATTTCATATGGTTGTTTTCTTATTCAATTTAGTTCGTTTGTTTTTAAAAGAGTTTGTGATGTATTTGTTGATTTTGGTAAGAGAAACGCTAAATTGCAGCGTCTATTTTAATCAAGTCAGTGTATTTTAATTCACAATTTATTATTAATTTATAATATAAAAGTTATTTAAGTATAATTTGATTGAGCAATATCATAAATAGAATAGATATTTATAAATCATGTCAAAATAGGCTCTGGTGTATTAATAAGTGTCTTTATCAAGTTACAAATCGATAATTAAAAAAATCAGAAAAACAAAAAAAAGAAAGAAAATTTTTGTGCAGAAAACCGTTTTTTTTAGTTCTTTTTAATAATAATTGTTAATAAATTTATTTGTGTATTTAATTTTGTTTTTTGGTTTAAAGAAAAATTCTATAACTTTACCCAATCAACTTGTATGTTTTATGGTTTTAAAATTTTTTTTACATTAATCTTTTGTTCAATAGTAAACTTTTAATAAAGTTGATTATTTTTAAACCATGTTTAATTAATTATTTTTTTATAATTTATTTACTATACTATAATGATTTTGAATAATTAATTTGAATAATTAAAAATTAACATTTAATTTAAAAACTAAACATATCATATTTAAAAATACACTTCAACTTAATAATAAATAATATAGTTTTGGAATTATGCCGATATAATTGATAAATTAATTTAGTAAATTTTTAATATATATATTAAATATTCATAGTTAGTAATTTAAAAAATTTTTAACCTAATACCAGGGCTGCAAACCTCAATTAAATAATCGTTTTTTGAAAAAGAAATAATGGCATTTTATCTTTTCGTATAAAATAAATAATTTTATTCACAAAAGAACTTTTTTGCTCAATTTAAAAATAAAAATTATAAAAATTAGAAATATGCTGTTTTGGGAATGTTGTTGAATAATATGCTCAAAACTGCACTTTATTCGCTTTTTCAAATAATAAGACCAAAAGTGTTTTGAAAAACAAATAATAACCAGAAAAAACAAATAAGAAAAATTTAAATATTTAAACCAAAAACTAAAGAAAAATAAAACAAATAACTTTTTAAGAACATGTGTCAGTTGAATGGCATAAATAAATAATAGGAAAATGTCATTGGAATGAAGTAAAATAAAAATGTTGTCATTACATTCTGTGTTAGAACATGATATATATAACTTGTTCAAACCTTAAAGTAAAGTGACTTCCCCAAGGTGTGCAAGTTAAAATTTTTAGTCTTTTTTACAGGGAAAGGGCGTGCAAGACTAAATTTTGGTTAAAATAACATTTTTTTAAAAAATGTTTTTTATTAGGTTTTTATTGAAAAAAGATCTTTTAAATATCAATGAAACGAAAATGCTCAATGAAAAGAGAAATTGATTTGCTGAGCTTTCTAAAGTTATACAACGAAGAATTAGACAATAACAAACTATCGATTGATGAGTATGAAGCAAATTCATCTTATTTATCATGTAAAGATATCAACAAAACAATTGAAACAAAAATAAAACGCGTTAAACAATTGACAAACGAAATCGAAGAAATAACACAAACAAGTGCTTTGTTGAAAAGACAAATTGAAGAAGAAAGGATCAGAGTTAGAATTTTGGAAAAGAAAAACAAAACACAAAGTGGAACTCGAACTGGTTTTACTCGTAAAAAAGAAGTGGTTAAAGATCAGGAATTAAGCACGCTGGGTCAAACTGTCATGAAAGCAAACGATGTCAATAATGAAGTGTTCAAGCAAATTCAAGAGTTGAGAGAAATTGTGACAGATGATGAACTTGTAATGAATGTTGTTGATGATAAAGCAGTAACTACAAAAACAGTTGAACTT
>NW_004440426.1:637157-646777 GCF_000330505.1 Entamoeba invadens IP1
CACGTTATACGTATCCGGTTAGGAGAGACATACAAAACACATCTGTGCTATTCACAATAAGTCTTGATGGTTCTTTTTTAAAACCACTTTTCGTTCTAAAAAGGAAAACCGCTCAAACCAGAATGAATGTCGAAGGACTTTCTGCTAGTACAATAGCGATGGTTTCTAATCCATCAGGATTTATGAACAACCTTATTTTTGAATACTTTGTAGACACCATTTTGATTCCAAGAATAATTGAATTGAGAGCACAATATTTATATGATGGTCCTGCTGTTGTGTTTATGGATGGGTTTATATCACATATAACTAGCAGTGTTATTGAAAAAATGAGTACAAATGGTATATTTATACAACTATTACCCGCACATAGTTCCGAATATACACAACCACTTGATGTTGGAATTTATGGCATTCAAAAAAGGCAAGTTAATATGTTAGAATGGGACGATGATTTGGATAAACAAACCGAACATTTAAAAAGAATTATGCAATCGTGGCAAAAAACTGCCACTTTCGTCAATGTTGTATCTTTTTTTCGTCAATGTGGGTTGGTTTCTGTGTTTAAAAATGGGAAACCAGTTTTGTTTACAGACAAAGGTTGGTGTCGTTGTCTTTCATCTCGGTTCAATTGGCCTAAAGTGATCAAAGAATACGAATTGGTTGATACAAAAACCTTTCCAATACCTTTTTATGGCAAAGACGAATAAAAAGTTTACTCATAGCAATGTATTTTGTTGTTTTAATTCGAGTTGTTGTATTGTCTTGGAAGTTGTCCTTCGAAAAAGTAAATTAGGTCGTATTCCCGAAATTGTTGCTTAATTTATTGTATTAGAAGTGTGAAAGTCAAAAATTGCAACGTCACAAGGTGTGCAAGTTAAAGTATAGTTTAGTAATAACTTTAAAATTATAATTAATAATTAAACTAAAAATAATCTTTTTTTTTCAAAATTTCAAAAAATTAATGATTCTATTTTTTTAATAAAAAAATTATAAATGAACTATACCTTAACTTGCACACCTTTAAACTAACTTGCACACCTTGGGAAGTCACTTTAATCACTGTTTCATTGTATTCATTAAACACAATTAGTGTATCAAATAAAACACAAAAAGAGTTTGGATATGTTTCTCAATTTAAATATTAACATGATTAGAACCAAAATGTAGAATAAAGGGATTAAAAATTTGACACAAATTAATTTATATGACAGTTTGTTGTTTCATTGAATGAAAATTAAAAAATATAAATTGACATTACAAGGTTGGACGATACTTTGTAATAAAAATAAATATATTTATTTTTATGTTAATTTTGTTGTGTTTTAAACAGCACATTTGATAATGAAAACATGATAATAGTTTTTATTCTAAATTGAATACAAGTTGTTGACAACTTTGGAACGACTTGTACAAAATTAAACAATTTGTTTTGATTCACAAAAACAAATAATGTCATTTTAAAAAATAAATAATATTTATAATTAGTTATGTGTATAATCCCTTTCCAAACATATTTAAATGGTCGTTAAAAATTTGTTTTTAATGTTACACAATGAATTATCAATTATTATCTAAAACAAATTGTCAGTGTTAAATATTATGATCATTTTCTTTATTATTTAAAAGTCAAAAAGTGTTAGATTTGAGTAATCTATTTGAATATGTATTTTGAGTTCAAGTCAAATAACAATCTACTTGCTTTATCAAGTAGTACATCATTTTGTAGAATATTTAATTAAAATACTTTTAAAATCCTTATTATTATTTCATAAAAAACAAATAATGTCTGTTGATGAAAATACAACATATCAAACAATTAAATGTTCATATTATGTTATAATAATTATTCAAAATAAAGATGGTTGTGATACATTACAATTATACAGAAATTAACAATTTTAAAAAACATAATTATAAAATGGTATAACATATTGTTTTTTGTCTTTTTGTTTTCTGTGTGTTTCTTTTCTGAATAAATAATCATTTATTACAATAATTTACTTAAGTATTTTTTGTTTGACACAAACAACAAACTATTACCATTAATTTAATTTACTATGTTTAAAAACTATTAAAAAACACGGAGATTTGTTATGGCTTTTCAAAACTACAAGAAACTATACTTTCTATTCCTCATTATTTAAATGGTTTTCTTTTTTACCATCATTTTCGAATGTGTATAGTTTGGACGATTTTGTGGCTAGCCATTTTTTTATCACTACTGGCTGACAAATCCTAATTAATTTATACAACGAATTAAAAATAATAGTTCCAAACACAAATTCTGGCTAAAAATAATTAAAAATTAACACGGGCTAGCCACCAGTTGAATCCAGTTTGCAGCCCTGTCTCCGACGTACCTAATCCCCAACGAACCAATAGTGTTAAAAAGAGCAGTGTTTTTGTTTTTTTGAAAAAAATTATATTATACAGTGTAGTTCAATTATAGTAAAATGAAAATGGAATAACAAGTTCAAATCGTGAACTAAAAAACAAATAAATTGTGAAAAAAAATATAAAATTTTATGACAAAAACGTAAAAAAATGGCAAAATAATAATACTGGTAAAATGCAATAACATTTATTTTGAAACAACAAATATGTTTTTTATACACTAAACAAAAAAACTATTGGTTCTGAGTTGAAAATGAAATACAATTTGCAAAAGTAATATGAACACATTAGTTATAATAAAAAACACACAAAATTTATTTACACACAATAGTCTTTATAAAAAAATAAAAAATTTTCAAAGAACTTTTTATTTTAACTGTGTATTTTTTAGACAGTACGACGTAGCAAAATTTTTGACTGTTTTTGTCTGTCTTTAATATATTTTTATCATCTTTTGGTATTTACTATATTGTGACTAATTCTTTGAAGAATTTTTATCAAAAGAATTTAAAATATAACAAGCAATCATTAAAAATAGTTTTTAGTGTCAAATATATTATTAATTTAATAACAATTATCCTTATTACATATAATCCACATATTTTTATATTGTTGTTTGACTTCTTGTCCTATATATGGATTGTTTAATTAATTATTAGTTAATAATTCTTGATACTTTGATGTATATAATTACTTATTTTAATAATCTATTGAAAAGAGTGTTTAAAATGAATAAGGTAAACATAACCATGTTTTTTATTTTTCAATCAACAAAAAATCAAACTTCTTTGTTCATCAATGCTATTTTATTGATTTATTTGTGTATATTATTTGTGTTTTACATTATAAGTAATTTATCTTTTTATTGTTAATTAAGAGGTATAAATTCTAATTATTCTTTATATTTGGGTTGCTTAATAATCAATTGCAAAACATCACTGTTTGTAAAAGCGATGTATAATGGATTCGTTTTATTGTTATTATATAATTTACAACTATATCGACTCTATCATTTTCAATATAACACAGAATCATGATACTCAATGCTAACAACAACCACAATTATCAATTTGTGTCATTTAGCGAACTTAACCAAATTTGTTTTTTTTATTCCAACTATTATTATTTATTTGTTTTGTCAAAAAAGAAATGGCAATTTTCATGTTAGTTATGTGTGCTTTTTATCATTGTTTTTAGATTTTATGAATAATTATCTCAGAGGAAACAAAAAACTGTCTCGATAAGATTAACTATATTTTAATATAAATAACCATTTTTATTGGTTATTGTTTGTATTTATATTAAAATTTATTTAACTTTTGAGCAGGACACAAATTTAATTTAAATATTAAAACGCCTTTTTGAAATTAAATACAGAAAATCAGAATATTTTAAAACTATAAGCTACTTCCATAATCAATCTCAGCGAATTTTACACATTGACTCTTTCACATTCAGATTGATTCGATTCATGGCTGAATTGAATGAATGACATTTTTAAATATTGGCTGCGTTTTGTGGATTTCTGTAATATATTTATAAATCCAAATTTGTTTTTAATAAATTAATTGTTTCTAATGCTACATTTAAGTTTTTTTTTATTATTGAATTGTGTTGTATTTATTAAATAATAATTCAAATTATTTGTTTGATTACTTTCAAATATGCTTTTTTTATATTTGCCAAATCATCATTTTCAATTACAAAAACAAACATCAAGTGGTCGCAATCGACTGTTTATGGGGTAATACAACCACAACAACGAAACACCGTTATGTATCCGAAACGTCGATTTTATTAACGTAAGTATAAAAAATTCAACCATTGTTTGGTTTTACAAGTATTTTTAATTATTTTTTGTTTTAATTAATGTTTTTAAAATAATACAAAATGTTTTTTAATTTATAACAATAAATATTATATATTACTATAATTTGCGAAAGCTGACTTTTTCCACCAACTCAATATTATTTTGGTTGTAATTTTTGTTCTGTTTTGCTTATAAGTTTTTATTTAAAAAATAAATGCACAAAACGATTTTTTGGTATAAAAAATAAAAAATAATTCAATTAAAGTGACTTCCCCAAGGTGTGCAAGTTAAAATTATTAGTCTTTTTTACAGGGAAAGGGAGTGCAAGACTAAATTTCAGTTGAAAAACATTTTATTAAAAAATGTTATTCGTTTCCAAATTGTTTCAAAAAACACACAACCCTTTGGTGCTTGAATTAATAAACTACAAAAAGCAAATTAAATAATAAAAATTGGGTAATGGTTTGTCTATGTGTTTAATGTAAAAACTGTTTTGTTTCAAGAACGTGAATAAATGTCGATGTCTCTTGTGTTAGCGTAATTCAAAGCGACAAGAAGAAAGTGTAATAAACATTATGTTTTTCTCTGTGCCATTTTATAGCAAACAATAACAAATAGTCTGTTTAATAAGTGCAGTTCATTGTTACAAATCGATGTGCACTGTTGTCCAGAACTGGTCCTTCGATAATTTACATTGGGTCGCTTTCCCGAAATTGTTGCTTAATTAATTGTATTCGAAGTGTGAAAGTTAAAAATTGCACGTCACAAGGTGTGCAAGTTAAAGAATAGTTTAGTAATAACTTCGAAATTATAATTAATAATTAAACTAAAAATAATCTTTTTTTTTCAAAATTTCAAAAAATTAATGATTCTATTTTTTTAATAAAAAAATTATAAATGAACTATACCTTAACTTGCACACCTTGGGAAGTCACTTTATGTAATTTATATATTATTTGTTTTTATTTATTTTTTCGGGAAAATCACCTAATAATATTTCAAAATTATTTAAACAATTTTGGGACAATTTTTAAAAACTGTTAAAAAGAGCAGTATTGGGTTGTTGACAAGTTAATTTAGCAAGAAAAATAGCAACAAGGAAATAATACAATAATGTATTATTTTTAAAATTCTTATTAATATACGTTTTTAACAAGAATTTAACTATTAATTATAATCAATTCAATAAGTATTTAATTTTTTACAATACATCACAACTTGTTCAAAATGTATTTTATAAATTGGTTTGAGAAAACTAGTTTTAGTTATTCTTTTTTAAAAAATTTGACATGTGACTTATTGTTCATAATATTTTTTCCAGACAGTTTTGTGCTTTAAATTTTAAACAAAGACATTATTAGGTTTTGTTTCTTTCGGTTCTTTGAATGAGCTGTTTTGGATTATTAACTATTTTTAAAACAAAAAGTAGTTACCCTTTCTCAATTTTTTGAATCGGTTTTATCTTCGGTATTTGGTCGTGAAAAAAATGGTATCTGCATTCTGATAAAACTAAACCAAAATTCAGCAAAATCAACAAGTTGGTCATTCGGACCCTAGGTATAATATTAATTCATTTTTTAATTTTAAACTCACTTAGAATAAATAAACTTACAACTCATTATTTTACTCACTTTAAAAAAAAGTAACTCGCCAAAAAACAATTTATTATCTTAATAGTTAATAATATAATAAATATATTAAATAATAAATTTTTGGTTTTCTTTTAATTTACAATTTAAATATACAAATAAAAAAACAGCTTGATAAATTAATCAAAATTGCTGTTAGTAAAAACGTTAAAAGACAAGAACAAATTCTGACCAATAATAATAAAAACCCATTTCAATCATTTTAAATAACTTGTTATTAATGTCAAAGCCAACACAAAGAATGGTTTATAGACCACCATTAAAAACACAGACATCTCGTCGACTAATAACAAGTAAAAAACCAACTCTGCCATTGCCACGATATCTAACACAAACACAAACATCATTATCACAACAAAATTTACCAATCCAATTGTCGATTAGTATTAATGATGTTGAAAACCAACTAGAATAACGTAATCACGATTTTTGATCAACACAACATTAAATGACGGAAACCCCGTTTATCAGCCAAAGGCAGATATTGTGAACACTCAATTTGCTTCACATTTAATAAAAGAATGTTTTTTTTGATTATACAAATTTCAATAGCGAAAATTCAATTATTTCATTTTTTTGAACAATACCAAAAGTCAAAGCTTGCATATTATGAACAATTTATACGGGTGTTGACATTTTATCCATGCAACAATTACACATGTTGAATTATATGAACTCCTTAGTGGTATAGATACAACAATAAACAAAAAACAGTTAAATACATTTTGATAATCTAATTAAAGCTATAATATAATTTCATACAAAATATATAAAATTTTAATACTATCAGTTCAAAATGTACCATAAATTCAATTAAAACATGTTGCTATCGGAAAACCCGTTTTATTTAAAAAATAGAACCCAAATTAAAAAACACATACTATATTGTGGATGGTAGAGATAAACCAATACCGACTCAACGTGTCTCCAAAGTTATTCAAAAAGAGTAGTACTCATTTAAAAGTAATTCCAGTTCAATGGAAACATAAGTTTTTGTCAACAGAAATGGTTTTGCAGTCCATGTACAAAAGTTTACACCTGCATCAGTACACGACTCGACTTCTGTGAAAGAGAATTTGTTAAATGTTTTTTTATAAAATAAATTGTTTCTTGGTGATGGGGGATACTCTGGATGATGCAATTGTGTTTACCCAATTACAACTTCATCCAAGAAAAAAACACACAGCTTCAATGCAACCACATTATTGAAGGTAAAATGTTTACAAGAAAAATTACAACATAAAAATTTTGATTTGGTTGTTCAAGGTGTGTTTACTGGCAAGTTTGAAAGTACCTCTGGTTTAAATAAACAAAGTACCTTTAAATAAAGTGTGTTTTTTAAAAAGTGTATTTAAAACAAACTACAATATTGATGACAACAACGATCTTTCGTTTGTTAGTGATGGTGTTGTAAAGAAAACGTCGTTTAATGGAATCTCTCCATTTAATAACACCAAATTTGAAGGACAGTTGTTGAAGGTTTATCGTGGTAAAGTCTTGCTTGAACTTGGAAACTGGTTTATTTCGAGTTGTAGAATTGTGGTTGAAAATCACTTTACTCTTTAGGTCACCTGTTTTCCAAGAATTGATGCATTTTTGAACAACAACATTACCCTTTACAAACTTTCAGTCCAAATTTGTCATGGTCTAATAAACCATTTATTTTTTAAACCCGTTGAGAGACCCCATTGGTGATGAAACAAAATTGTTGAAAACGGTAAATAAATGTCTCCAAATTTTGAATAGAGTTGAAGAAATAAATTATTCAACTGAAAGTGATGACTGTTTCCTTTTTAATGAAAGTGAAATCATTCGATTTTTAATCGATTTGGTTTTTATTTTTTTCACTTTCAATGAAACAAAAAATAAATATTTACGTTATATCGGAACATTAAAATAAAGACGAATTAAACATATTAATTTGGTTCGAAAATTCAAAACGAACAGTATTGTAATTGACCAACAAAAAATTGATGTCAAACCATCTTTTTGAAAATTTAAAGTCACAATTTAAAGAAAAGTTCAAAATATTATGCATCAAACTGTTTTTTGACCAAAAATCATTTTATAACAAAAGATTTTTTGTTTTTTTACGAATAAATGATAAAATTCAAAAGATGTGATTTTTTTTGAAGACACATCTTTTTATTTTTTTTTAAAAAAATATGGTTTTCATAACTTCGGACTGTGTGCTTGAGAAATCATGAAATTCAATAACCGATTTAATATTAATTTATAAGCAGATTCGATATTAAAACATTTGTTTTTCAGCTTTTAAATGCACAAATAAATGAATACATGTCTTTTCAAAAGACACATCTTTTTATTTGTTTTTCTATTTTTTTAATTTTAAAATTTAACGTTTTTGGCTAAAAAGGATCATTTTAAATTGAATTAAACATCTCGAATCTAAAAAAATAAACAAAACTTAAAAGAAACAAACAACGCCACGATATGTTGTTACACAGACAGCATACTCCATAGTTTTTGCATTTTATCACTCACAAAATTTTTGTCTTATTTTTGTTTTTCTGGATTTTTTTTTCGATTATCGAGTGCATTTTTAATCAACAAAATACACTTTTATTTTTCGAAAAAAAACACTTTTCCCAAACTTTTTTTCAGAATTATGAAAAAAAACAGGTTTAAAAAATAAATCATTTTCATTTTATATTTAGAACCAGTATTTTAATTCATGATCATTTAAGTCTCCATTGTGTATTATTTAACTATAAAAATGAAAAGCTACCCAAAATTACAAAATAACATTGTGATTATCAATTGTTTTAACCAACAGGTATAAACGCCTTCATACCAAAAAGACGAAAAAACTATTAAAATAATACCTCTAAAACCCCCAATTATAACCAAATAATATAACAATTTATTAAATAAAAGACTCATTTCTGCAAATAATAAAATTATAACAGAATCTCATGACGTAATGCAACGGTAATTATTATTGGATGAGTATATATAAAACCCTAATCTTAAAATTAATAAAAAATCATCAATAAAATCCAACACTCGATCTTTTTAATCACGATATCTTACATGGTAGATTATTTTTATGTACTATTCTTTATTATTAATTTATATATAACATCTTTATAAACACATTTTATTTACAATTTTTAATTTACAATTTAAAAACTTTTTTTAATTTTACTAATTATAACTATTAAACTATATAGAATATATGAAAATGATAATAACCCAACCCACAATAAAAACAATATACTTACAAATAATGATGTTTTGATTCTTTGAATTGAATTAATCCTCCAATTTAAAATAATGGGATTCATTTTATTTAACTAAATGAAATGAAAAAATAAAATAAATAATAAATAACACAAAAAATAATTAGCAGATTATTATTAATTAACTATTACTGATGTTTATATTATCACGTTTGTGGTGATTATATACAATAATAATAACAATCGATGTAATGATATAAACTACTTAAGCTCTTTTATTATGGGCGTTAAAGTAATTGTCGTGCTATATAAATCACCGTTTTTTAAAAATTATAGTTAATCATGGCAACTATATAGTTTTGATACAATTAATTGAAATATATTTATCGATTATCGACTTAGTGTAGTCAATAAATAGTAAATTAGTATAATTTTATTCATTTTATTTTATTCATTATTGTTATTACCGAAAATATAAGTTGTTAAAAATTTATAATATAAATGTTATAATCAATTTTAATCTTTTAATTTATAATAGTATTATATATAATTAATAAAAAC
>NW_004440426.1:646877-652276 GCF_000330505.1 Entamoeba invadens IP1
ATATAATATATAACTCATTTTTTATAAAAATATTTACATATACAGTGATATTTCTATACAAAATTTTTATCAAACAATTAAATAGTATATTTTTCCAAAATATAACTAGTTTTGGATTCGAACTTTAAAACTTAAAAACATTAATATCCAATTTTTATCTTCGTTTTACTTTTACAATCGTTATTTTTGTTAGTATCAGGGTCTTTCAAGTTCCAGTTTTTTGTTAAATACGTGGCAAAAAACAAAAAAATTCACCTTGAGCCGTTTCTTTTTTCAAAAAATAATTTTTTAATTATATATAAAAATGGTAAACACGTAGCGAAAATAACTTAAAACGATACATAAAAATATTTATTTTTAAAATGATTTAAGCCTTTATTAATTCAAAATAGAATTGAATAATTAGTTAAATTATTACATTTAAATAGTAAAATAATACAAAATCTGGCTTAATAAATTAAAATGGTTTTAATCAAGAACAATGAAATACATTTTTTTCAATTAAAGACGTTTTTAAGTTGCTTCAAAACAACACGCATATTAACCTTAGGAAGAGAAATCTCGATATTTTATATCAATATTGGATATTTATAATTAAATCACTTTTTTTATGAATAAAAAACAAAAAATAAAAAAAAACAAAAAACAAAATGGAAAAATAAGAAACCGAGGAGTCAGATGGTTTTGATAGTGACAATGTTTCAAAGGACAAAGGTTATGTAGAAAATTACCAGGATGAGATCAACAAATTTGGATGACTTTTATACATATCCTTTGTTTTCAATTACCATCGTTTTACATTTTAAACATTTTGATACAAACAAGACTTTCCCAAACAGAGCAAACATAATTAATAAAATATATGGGTTTTGACATTACCATGGAACGTCTAGAAAACAAGTACATCAAAACCATTAGAGGAAAAATCTGAATATTGTCACGACTGCAAACAAAAAAACAACTACTTGTTGCGACATTCGCAACGCAAATCATGTAGTGATTGCAATCGCGTTTGATGTGGTGAATGGTTCAAAATGAATGCTTGAATTTATTGTTATACATTTTGTTTTTTTTTGTTTACAAAAAGATCTGGATAGAAAATATCCAGTTTTCCCTTTCCAGCAAAAAAAATTCAACAAAAACGAGTGACTTCCTAAGGTTAAAAGTGTTTTGTTTTATATTGGGTCTCCAAGTATATTTTGCAATAGAAAATGTTGATTCGGATATAACACTTGTCGGGAATATCGACATGATATAGAGAGTAAATTTCCACAGTTCCCCGTTTCTATTTATCATATCTTTATATGCCAATAGATCTGGAAACCCATTCACATTCTTTACATCAACAACTTTGGTGTTTCTTATTTTTTTAATGATATCAATGTCGTCTTTAAATTGAGTATATTCTTTAGGCAACATCTTTGATGTTTCAACATACTCTTCAAAAAATAAAGCAAATAAACTTTTTTGTTCAATTTCCGAGAATTTCATCTCTAAACAATGATCAAAGGACGAACATTTTACATATGGAAAACGGAATTCCATGCCATATATAATGGTAAGAATGATGTCAATGAAATCATGAATGAAACAGTCTGGTTCGAACTTCAAGTCTTTTATGGTTTCGAAAGAAGAAAAATTGTATTGACTTATTTTCACGACTTTGTTTCTCAATTCCATATAAAAATTCCTTATAACACCCATTTCATGAAACATAAATGCATTCGTTCCTTGCAAAGATTGATTGAGGTCGCAAAGTGTATTTAAAGTATCAACAAGATAACTTGAAACGACATAGTTTGCGTTATCTCGAAAAAATGTAGTCAGTTCACTCTTTTCAACGTCTCCAATAAATACAATTTCCTTTTCCATTTCTGACAATCTCTTTTCAATATCAGTCCAGTGAACTCGAACGAAAAAAACAATCTTCCCTTGACTCAACCACCTTGTTGGGCACCAAGTGGGTACCGCCTCAATATGCTGTGAACACCAAGTCGAATCTTCGGATAAAATGGAACACACAACTTTAAACATCTCCAAACAATTTGCAACAACTGGAATTTTTTCAATCGTCTTTGAGATGAGATTTATTTTGTGACAATTACAGTGGACTTTACCACAAACAAAGTCGTTTTGTAATTCATTGACCATTTTACATGTTCTTATGGCTGATCCATTATTCTTTCCTGAAACATTTGCACCACCATCAACCGTAACAGAAGTCACTTTACGAGGGTCTATTGAAAATTTAAAAAGAACTTGTTTGGTCAATTCAAAGATTGCTTCACCAGTCGAAGAACCATTGTGTGTTTTTAATTCAAGAACCATATTTTTGACATCACCGTCAATATCAACTGTTCTACAACAAAACACGTATTGAGAATCATGATGTATTTTGCACTCATCCAATTGGATTCCGACGTACAATGCCTTTTTAATTAAATGTGATACTTCAGTTTTCTTCTCCTCAAAAACCACTAGACTTCTTCTCCTTAAAGTACTTCCTGACATGTGTATTTTCTTTGCGGCTTCAACACCAAAAATTTCAATAAAAGCCAAAATGGCGTTTAATATCTTTTCTATCGGACAAGCTTTTGATATCATATCATTTTCTGATAAAATTTTTACAATGAACAACTCAATTTCGAATATTTTTTTTGACTCTTCTTCGTCTGCTTCTATTTTTTCCTCTTTGTATGTTTCTATTCCTTTTCCTTTGTAATCATTTTCAAATTGTTTTCCTCTCAGATACATTTTAATTATATTAATTTTTGTTTCATTATCATTTAAAATGTTCAAATGAGTTATGTAGTGGTACTCCATACCACTTCGCGTAAAGCACTTGCCACACACAATACAAAAAAATGTATTTTTATCAATTTTGTCGACAAGTCTTTCTGAAAGCCATTCCACCTTTTTTGGCATTAAAATTTAAAGTTTATAATTATTTGATTTCAACTTTTAATGTTTTTTAATTATCCAATTAAAACATTATTACTCGTTTTAAAATGTTATAAATTATAATTAAAATAACATTAAACTTAATTTCATGTATTTTTTACTATGAAAAAAATTAATGATATTTTTTTATTTTTTTAAATTAAACAATATATTTATAAGAAATTGTTTAATACATATAAAAATTTAATAAAATTGATTTTTTAACTGTCGTTTTATTTTTTTAAAAAAGCAAAAAAAGAAAAATGCATGTTTTTTTTTCTTTTTTTTGTTTTCTATCAAACCATCTTATTTTTTACAAGTTCGTTGAATATTAAGTTTTTTTTTGAAAACCATCCTGGTTTGGAAGACCCTGGTTAGTATTATGTATCCAAAGAAACTTTTTTAATTAAACTGACATTTTCTGCAAATTTTTTATAATGATGTCTTTTTCCATTTTTTCAAACTTTTTGCATGCTTGAAGTCACATTTACCGATCGGTACCAATGAGTTTGATAGGAATTAATGATTAGATCAACCTTCATTGTGTTTCTTTATTGTTAACACAATGCCTGTTTATTTGAAAGAACTTTCAAGGATTTCTGGTCGTGCAATTGCGAAGAAGGAGTCGACAATGCACATAATTAGCCTTTCGATTTTAGACATCACAAAAAGCTTTATATTCTGCCTATTATTCACAAAGTCACTAAACAGGTTTTAAGAGAGAGAAGACTCGCTAGTTCCAAGAAGCCCCATTTTGATGTCGATTAGTTCATCCTTGGCAAGGTGCGCTTTCAAAGAAGAGAATAAACAGAGGTCACAAGGCTGATAGATATGTGAAGAGTGCGGAACCAAAAAATGAACATCAATTCGGTTTTTTTCAACAACTCAAGCACTCTTTCGGTTGAATGGGCTTTTAAGCCGTCCATTATTAAAATAGTCTTCTTTCGTTTTAGTTTCAACTCTTTTCATTTTTTACATTTGGCACGAAAACTTTTTCATATATTCATAGGAAAAAAACGGAATTGATGAATCCAACCTTTTGAGTCACAACAATCGCAAAAAATTGATGTTGATAAGCCCGTTTCCATTAAGTTGAAGTCGAGAAGTGATCACCATTGGTTTTGTGGGTTTTTCATCGGCGCAGATGCATACTATAATGATGATTCTATCTCCACGTTCTCCCATTGTAGTATAGACTGCTTCACCACTCAACATGTAACACATACCTTCTTCTTTTTATTGAAAAAAAGGTCGAAACCAACTACATCGAGATTGTAAATCATCGACCCATGCTTGCCATTAACCATCTTCTCAATCTTTCTCGAGTACATTTTTATTTTTTAGGGGTCTTGTTCAGCCCTTCCTTTCTCCATTGTTTCTGCCATTTTAACATCAAGACCACCAATCTTCCTCACAACACTTAACATTTGTTTGACTGTCAACTTTTACCCAAATGTGGTCATAACAAATTCAGTTGAGTCCCTCAGAGTTACAAACTTTCTCTCTTCTTATCCCTTTGATATGAAAGCATTGAGAGCATACCTCTCGTCGAGATTCAAGACAGGAATGCCACTTGTTCTTTCAAAATACTGAATATCTTTTTCAATTGCGACCCCATGATTCTCCCTCTTCCCATAAACACGTTAAAATGTTCAATCCACCTTTTGCGGGTAAGTGGGAGATCATAGAGCTCAGACAGTATGATCTTCACTTGTTCTCTCACAAATAGTTGTTGATTCTCTTCTTCTTCCAGGGCATTGAATCTTGCAAAAATTTCGGGCTCGTTCTCGAGCCTCCATTAGAGTCGGTCGGCATTGCACATAACTGCCGCTTTGAACTCTGGTGGTTTTCGTCGGGTTTGATATTTGGGTTTCATGAATGCATTTCGAATGAAAAATTTTCACTTTTGAGTCAAAAATTAACACGTTTCCGTTTTTAAAGACATTTAAAAACAACTAATTTTTGTTATATACCAATCGAACTATTTTGCCTTTTTGATTTGTAACATAAAACACTTTTTAATCAATACTCATCTTGAAATTAATAATTAAAGTATAAGCACATAAAAATTTAAAAAAATCAAGGAAAGTTTGTCGATTGTAACACTGTTATGTTCAGATGTATAACTGACCTTCTATTTTTGACTTGCAGTTTTGTTTCATTTACGCGCACGTTGCCGTGGCCGAGTTTAATGAATAATAAAAATTAAACAAAATTTATTATTCGAAAAGACAAAGTTGAGGTGTGATGCTTGCAAGAGGCGTCGTTGCTAAAACATGTGTTCTATGTCAAGTGTCGCGTAAATGTGCGCGTAAACGACACAAAACGACGATTAATAAGTTATGTGTTAATTCACGACGTACTCTCGGATTTAAAAAGTGAAGAAATGAATTGATTCATAAATCTTAGTTGTTTTTGTTATGATGTCTTATTATATTTTACTAAGATCGTGCAAAAAA
>NW_004440426.1:652376-658337 GCF_000330505.1 Entamoeba invadens IP1
TCGTCAGGAATGCGAACGGTTTTTCAGTTATTCAATAAATTGCAAAACTAAATTTTTCACAACAAAAGATTTTTATAAAACAAAAAATAAATGGAACGCGAACGTGTTAATCGGAAAAAATCTTTGATAATTGAAAGCATTTTTATTTTTTGATAAACCTTTATAAACGTTTTAAATTATAGTTTTTACTATTATTTATTAAAAATATCATCCAAATATTTCCAAACCACAACAATTCTTTCAAAACACCAAAAACATTTTGTATACATTTTAATAAAATAATCAATGTTGTCAAAAAATCTTTTGAAAGTCTATCCACAACAAAAAGATGATATTTTTAAACTTTTTTATTTCGCCCTATCATGCTTTCTAAAACGAACATCTTCAAGGACATACTTGGTGTACACCCCGCTGTCAACACATCTAAAAGCACATAAACGACTTTCATTGACTAAAATCTATAACAGACGTTTCCGGACCCGTCCAATTTGTTTTTTTTTCAGAAATACACACGAATTTTTTATCAAAATCTGGATTATCCCACGCACACACATAAATTAGTTATATACTTCTCTCGAAGACATTTTTTCTCTTGCCAATGTGTATCGGAAATAATGTTAATTTATTTGATGGTGTTGTTTTTTTGAGGTTTCAGAATTATTCAAATATGATCAGGAAAAAGTTGATCTCTTGTGTCGTTTTTTACTCATTACGATTAATTTCCCGTTAATTAAGGTTTTAAAATTTGGCTTATTTTCATTATTTTTGAAAACTATTCATTGTTGGTGAAAAAATATCCCATTTTGCCAGCTGTATCTGATTGTTTTTTTGTTTTTAAAAAACACAATTAGACAAAAGTTGTAATAATTATTGTTTTTAGTAAAAGTTATGATTAAAATATAATCAAATTGTGCTTTTTTTCAACTATTAAAAGACAAAAATCTTTCAAATTTAGGTTATGATTTGAAAAAAGCTCTTTCTTTTTTTTCTTTGTCAACAAAAACCAGCTAGGACAAAAAAATCCTTTATCCACCACTTTTCAAAAAAAAACCTAAATAATAAAAGGAAAAAATGCTAGAATTATTTTTCATTACAAAAGAAGAAAAGAAGCAACTTTTTTCTTCGGTAACCCCTCTGTCGCCTGTAACGGCTCTGTGGCCTACCTATAAATATAATTTATAAAATAAGAATATTGCTTATAAATTTGTTGCTTTACCTAATACATATATGTTTGATATTTTATATTTTTGTGATAAATATAAACGAGTTTCTCAACAAAAAATATGGTAAACCATCTGTAAAAATAGATTTTGATCACAGAATACATAAAAATACTCAATTAAGTCCTTATCTTATTGGTATTAATGTTAATACTAGATATAGTTCTGTTATTAAAATTGAAGATAAATTTACTATTTCAATAATTGAAGGTTTTGATAAATTATTTGAACAAGGTTTAATTATGAATAATTTAATATTTGATGGAGAAAGAGGAATATCTTCTTTAGAACTTGGTGAATATGCAAATAAACACAATTTTATACTATTTGTTACAGCACCTAAGATACATACAAGTACAGCATTGATTGATAGATTATGTAGAACTATTAGAAGGTTATATGTCAAATATTATATTTTAAACGATGAAGAATATAAAAATATAATTAATTCAAGATCATTTCAAAACATGAAACGAAAAGAATTACTTCAATACATGACTAAAATACGTCAATTATTTAATGAAGGAAATAAATCTAAAATCACTCCAACACCTACTACAGAAGAAGTTTATAAATTGGTTGAATATTATAATAATAGTTGTCATAATGGTTTAGTAAAAATATTTCAAGAATGTAAAAAATTATATAATTTTTATTATATTGATCCAAAATATATAACACCAAATATGATACAAAATGATAAAATGTTAGAGAGAATAATTATATCATATTGTCAACATTATAATCAAAAAATACGAAGTAAATTAAAAAAATCAAAATATGATTTTGACATTAAGGAAGATGTTATTTTATTTGATGTTGAAGACGGAAATTTAAGAAAAAATAATAAATATATTGATTCTAAAAATTGGAAAAATGCCTTTCCATATGGAAATAATTATGAAATTTATAATGAGGATAATGATAATTACGAATCTAAAATTGTATCTAGATATTTATTAGAAAAGACTTTTAGAATACATGATTTATAAATTATTTGACTTCAAATTTTTATTTTTTTCACAATAAACGAGTGAAGTAGTATATGACAAAGGATATGGCATAACAAAATTAGCACCAAAAAATGATAATTTTGGAACTAAAAAGGGATATGATAATCAAGATGTTATCGATTTTTCAACTATGTAACCAGGTGATGTTAGTGCTAAATATCTAAATTTAGGTGGTACAGATCTTGCTAGTGATAAATATCAATTAAAATACAATAAAGAACATTTAGACCCAATAGCTTTTCGTGTTTATTGTGCTAATAATAATTTAACTCCTTATAAGTATGATTTGGGTGGAGATCAAATAGATGATTATGTTGGAGTAGACAATACAAATCATATTAAAGCTTTTAATGAATTTTATGTTTCAAAACCAGGTAATTCACAAAGACCATATTAAAAGAATTATTATGACCAATACAATAAATGTCAAAGAAAAGAAGTTCCTTATTTAAATTATCTAGGATTATTACCAGTCTCTGATAATGTTGAAGGATATGCAAGAGTTGGTCGAGGTAGTGGATTTTCGAAATAACTTAATACTACCGATTATAAAATTAGATAATATTTATCTAAAATTTTAAATCCTGAATATATTTCAATAGGTAGTCAAGTAATTAGAAATATAATTAATTCGATACTTTTTGGAGAAAATAGATTATCACCAGTATTTAAAGTAAAATTAAATTTCATAAAAAGTGATAATTGGTATAAAAAATTACTGATTCATTAATGTCTTCATTATTACCTGGAATTATTAATAACGAAGATAATACAGTAATATTTAAACAAATAATGAAAGGTATTTCATCACCTTTTTCTAACAGTTATGCAGAATATCAAGGATTGATAGATAAATTAAAAGCTAATATTCCAATTATCAACACAATTAAACCATTGAGTGAAGAAGATTTAAATCAAATTTATACAGATATTATGAATAAGAAAAAGAACAGTATTCTTATTTCAGAAATGAAAAAATTATCAAAAGAAATTAATACAACACAAGATATTGAAAAAATTAGATCAAAAGCACAATATAAACTTGATAAATTAGTAACTAAAGAATCATCATAGATTGGTATCTCAGTTAAATAAATTATATAAATATATGTTTATTTTTTTGTTTTATAAAATGAAAAAATTATACATGAATTTACATAATAATAATTGTAAAGTAATAAATACATATCAATTTGAAGTTGAATTACCAATTGAATTTGTTTGTTCTACTAACAATAAATTTATTAACACAATTGCTACTAAATTCTATAATTCATTGGGTCAGATTGATTGTGGAAATATTTTAAGAAGTGATTTGAATTCTAGTAATGATTATCCTTCACAAGATGGATTTATAATTTTTGCTAACAGTGATAATCAAAAATCATTTGAAATCAAAGATAATAAACAAAAAATAAAAATATGGTTTACTGATTACAAAAATAATATAATCAATATTGATTCTGATTATTATTTTATTGTTCAGTTGGAGTTAGTGTTTTAAACACTATGTATTCTTGGTGTTATATCTGTCATTAATTATTTTTTGCTCTTTTGATTTGAATAATCTCTTTTTAAACAAATATGTAAATATTTTTATACTGTAATAAATATTAACAGAAATTTAAATGATAATAATGAAGTTAATTCTACTGTTTTTTCTAATTCAACCATTTTGTGATTTGAAAAAACACAATATGGAATCTTCGATTCTGTTAGTGATTTAAATATTACCATAAATCGTTTCTAGAATTATATTATTATAAACAGTACTTGATTCAAAACTCTCATAAATTGTTGTTGTAGTAGTTCTTCCTAATGAATTAATAATATATGTTTTATAATCTGTAAAATTAGAAACAGCTTTGGATGACATATATATTTTTAGTGAAGAACCTTTACATGTTTCTGTAATAGATGATGTATTTGTTATTTGTAAATTTGGTTCTATTAGATATACTTTATTATTATATATAGTTATATTATTCCACATTAAATTTGGATTACTTCCTAAATAATTAATACCAGGATAAAATAAATTATTAAGATTACAATATAAATAAACACATATTGGTTTAGTTGTTATTGATGTTAAATTACTATTTGATGTATAATTCTTTGGTAAAAATAAAGTGAAATAATTAAAACAATAATAACCATCACACCATAAATAACTAAATGTATCTGGTATTATTATTATTGGATGCTCATTTATATTAAATAGATTTTGTACTGTTGTATATATTTTTCCATTCAACATACTTCCGCCACTAATTTGTTCAATAACTTTATAAATTTCATTATTAATAATTACATATGTAACTACTTTTACTATTCTATTTGTTGTTAAGAATTCTGTAACATTATCAATTTTTATTCTAAAATATGCAGTTTTATCAGTTTCTGATTTAATAGAATAAGTAACATTTTTATATGTTGTTACATCTTGCGAAAATATATTTGGATATGGATATATTATTTTTGGAGTTGGTATTGAAGCTGTTTTTGTATCTGTGTACGCATTACATGTTGAACCAACATTGTCGCTGTAAGAGTTACATGCTGATGCAATCATATCAGAATATGTATACATACTAATGCTTCATTGTCGCTGTAACTTTTAGATATATTATAATATGTTAATATTTCAGAATTTACATAATCAGTAGAAGAAATATCTTTTGTATTTATACTTACTGTTCCATCTATGCTTGTAATTTTATCAGTTTTATTTTCATTAGATGTTATTGTAGAAAAATTAAAATATGAACTGCAAAAAAACACTATTTTTACTTTTATCTTGATAAGCTGTTGAAAATACTTCCATTTATTACTAAAAATAAAGATTAAATATATTATTATTTTATTTGAACATAGTATCTATATCAACATTAGTCAGTAGTTCAACCTTATCTGGTGATAATGACCACATAGCATCATTTAATAAAATAATATTAATAGCATTAGTAATAACTGAACCAGTAAATCCACTTGGTTTAATATATGGATTATAATCTCCAAACATAAATGTTGCTTGAAGTGTTAATTGAATATTTGCTGTAGAATATAAACCATCAAAGAAACATCCAGAGCCATATCTTTCTAAAGGAATTGACATCATAAAATCAGTAGCATCACTTTAATATTTAATGTGTTTAGATGAATCATTAGTATTTTCAGAATAATCATTAAATGTTAAACTATTAATTATAGAATGAGGAGCTGCAAATAATGTATCAAAATTAGTGTTTGCTAATTGGAATTCACTAAATTCACTTGATAATGTATCCATTTGTTGATCTGGTATAGTTCTGTTTGCTGTTATAACTTTAATATCACTAATATGTGGATTTTTAGAAACAGAACATTGATTATTAGATCTTGGGAATAAGAAGAATAACATAGATGTATTTAGATAGCTCATCATATTTAAACAATTAATTCTAGAAACAGATTGATTTGGTGGAAAATCATATTCAGTTGTTATTTGAGCTGGAACAAATAATGGTGTTTTACTATATCTTTCATATATTTCTTTCAATACAGAATCCTTAACATTAAAACCATTAATAATACTTTGGAATAATGTACAAGTACTTTCTTGAATTTGAACTGTTCCAGTAAACTGAGAATAACTATTTCCACTTGAGAAATAACAATAACCAAGAATAAGTGATTTATCACCAATTTGTGTAAATTCTTTAGATACTCCTTCATATAAGTGAACA
>NW_004440426.1:658437-664174 GCF_000330505.1 Entamoeba invadens IP1
AGCAATTTGGTCATAATGATCTTAAAAATATATGGGTGACAAAATAAAATGTATATAATATTTTTATTTTATCTTAAATGGTAAAATCTCCTCTGTTTTGGCATAAATTGAAGAAAATTAAAGATTTTATTCCTAAAATTGAAAAAACTGCTGTTTGGATTAATGATAATGTAATAAAACCAATAACACCTAATGCCAAAAATTTAATATAAGCATATGATACATCTGGTATGGGAAATAAGATGTTAGATTTTAGTAGCGACTAAATTGATCAATACAAAACCAATAAAGAAGTTAATGTACCAGATACAACTCACTATTTTAATAAATTCGTTTAACAATTAATGAATACTCGGCGTAGTAATAATGATAAAAAGAGTTTTAAATGGTTCTAATTAAATTCATATTCTTTAATTTATATTTTTATCATTAAAAATGAGTGTATATAAATTACAATCTGATAATGCTAAAACATTTGATGATGAATCGGATTTTCTAAAATATTATGATAAAAACAATAAATTGATAATATTAAAACCAAATCATTGAATTTAAGATTTAAAATTGATAGATATAGAATAAAAAAAAAGAAGGAAAAATAATATTATATCCAATTAAATTAGAAGATAATAATATAGAAGAAAGATTAACTAATCTTGAAAATCTATTTAGATATTTTATTAAAATTAATCCACAATTATTTCGTTATCTATCGAATCAAATATAATCTTTTCATATTTTTCGAGTTGATTTTAAACTGATTGAAACTCTTCGAATGAGATATCTGTTGTAATTTGATAATAAATATGATGAAGAAATTGAGGTGAAAATGAATTAAATATCCATACTGTAGATAATATTGATTTTATCTGTGCTGGTATACCTCGCCATATTTGAATAGCTATAAAGAATAAACAATTTGTATGTCTTGTTTTATATAATGATTTAGATAATAAAGAAGATTCATTTTTTAAACAATTAACAGCATCATCTAAAACGATAATTGTTTCTATGGGTTTATCACTAAATTTTTTAAATATAAACATTCAAGTATAGAATCATCTTTGGGTATTTCTTTTCTAATCATTTTATTATAAGTTTCTTTAATTTCAAGGAATTGAGGATAAGCTTTTTCAAATTGTTCATATGTGAATTTAAGTATTGGAATATTAATTAAAGGCTCATAATGTAATAAAGTTTGATTAGAACCAGTATTATTAACCAAATAATTAAGTTAAATGGACTTTGTCCGAACGCAGTAGAAACTTTATCAATTTTAATAAGTTCTTTACAAATTGAAGTTTTTTTAGAACAACCAGGCTTACCTATAAGTAGATTTATAGATCTGTGCTTTACAAAAATTTCTGGATGAATAGTATTCTTTGTTGTCTCAGACTCATCAGGAGCACATTGATTTATTAATGTGTTGACATATTCATTTAGACCAACTGACATTTTTACTAAAAATATATTCATAATTATCATTATTTATTCCATAACGCCATATCGAAACATCTAATAATTTGATTATCTTTATTATCAAATTCTTCATAATTTCTAGTTCTAACAAACATAAAAGGTTTTAAATCTGGGTTAGAATTATTCTCATTAATATTTTTAATAGATTTATTTTCGGAATTAATATATTTACTAATTTTAGTATTAGCAAAATATTGTTTACCATCTTCAAATAGAATAATATGAGTTTTACCAAATTTTGTTTCTATTGATTTATATCCAATTATTTTATAAACAGAATTTTCTTCTATTTTTTGAATACTGTAAGATTTACTCTCTTGAGTAGTCATCTTTTTTAGAAATAAAAATGAAATAATTATAATTGATTATAATATTTTCAAATTATTTATAGAACAATCTAATGGGTTTTCATAATTTATATATTTAACTATACATCTAGAGTACCATGAAAAATCACTGCGGCGTGAAATATTACTGCGAATTGTTATTGGGCAAAAAATAATGTTATTGTGGCTTGTAAAACACAAAAAATGAAATAATTCTTGAAATGTTTTTTAGATATGGCTTTCAATTAAAACAACAGTTTATTCGTAAAAGGGAATATTCCAAATAACTCAAACTGGATATTTTATTTAAAACAATAACAATCAAACCTTTTTATTGAAAATATTTTTTTGGTGTTTTTAAAAAATAAAAACTATAACAAATCGTCAATTAATATAGCAACGAATTGTATTTATTAATGCTGATCTCATCACTTCTGAAACTATTTTTTATACATTAAATTGATTGATATTACATTAATTGTTTATCTATCTGATAGTTAATAATTGTTTCTCGTTTTATTAAAAACAAAAATTAAGTTGTTCATATAATGAAATAACAACAAACATTTCTGGAAAGTTACATTACAGTCTGTCTTTTAACGTTATTAGGTCTCAAACAATATCTGGTACCTTCTGGACCATAAAAAATGGAATATTTCAGCAAGCCGTCTCAAAAATTCAATTGTTTCGGGGGTTTTCACATTTTATTTAACGCCCGATGTTTAGACAAAATTAAAGCTATTTTTGTCCACTAGATAACGTTAAAAGACCGACTCTGAAGAATTATTTCAATTTGTTATTTGATATGTTCTTTTGATTTTAAAACGACATATTTAAACTATACATGAATACACATTAACACAATTAAACAATTACAATCAGTAATATAATATATTATAACAGACAAACATTGTAAAAGTTTTTTTGAACAAAAAGATAAACGTAATCAATGTTGTTTTGGGTGTTTTCAAGTGAAACCCAACAAATATCGTGATTATCATAAACACAATAAAATTTACAAATGCTGTTCTGTAGGTTTAAATTCACATGTTTACCCTTCTATTTGTTATTATTTAATTAATTATTATATTAGTTTTTTTCAATAACAAAAAATAATAATAACAATAAATTATTACATTAATATATCATAATTAATGGTATTAAAAATGTTATTTAATCAAACAAAAGAACTAAATGTTTCAAAACCTTTCGATAAAAAAGGACAAAAAGGTCAAATTGTAACGAGAAAAGAAAAAGGACCATCTTCTGTGTATTTTCTTGACAAGATTTACAAAAAGAAACGAAACGCGAAGCTGATTGAAGCTTTCAAAAAAATTATGAAGAAGTAACAGTTAATCCACAAACATTTCAATCACTCACACAACAAATTGAATTTGTAAATAATATTATTACTCCTTTTTATGAAAAAACCTGGTATTATTGTGGATGTTGCAGATTTTCTTGCAGTTGGGGAAAGTACAGTATGTTATTTGTTAAAAAGGAAAAACATTCCAAAGAAAAAAGTGGGTCGCCTGAAATTATTTACTTGTGAAGAAATCGATTGAATTGAAGCCGAAATAACAAAAACCAACAACTGAAATGTTTTACTTTTATTGATTTACAACAGTTTATTCAGACAAAAACCAACAAAAGTTTGACAATAAAACAATTACAAGATTTTATTAGAAATGATACTAGTCTTTCAACAGAAATAGGTGTTGTGATGGAAGACACTAGAACATTTTTGAACAAAGACAGTTTAATCGAGAAAGTCGAAATCGCGACAAAAATGTTAAGCAGTGGGAAAGCGAATACCAGGAAAACTGCTTTGTTTAAAACGTTAGATGGTGTAGACCCTTCTCTTATTCTCAACATTGATGAGTGTGGGTTTATCCTATTTGTCGACACAACAAGCGAGTAAATTATTTTTAATAACACACAAAGTCATAAAAAATGGATTTCCATTGATCGGGGAGTCAAGAGAATAACACATTTGGGTGGTATTTGGTGTGACCGAACTACCACAGAACCACTTTTGATTATCCCAAGGAAAACAATTGACGATGATTTACACGACTACATGGAAATGAAAACCAAACATTTTTATTACCAACCAAAAGGATTTGTTACAAAAGACTTCTTTATGTTTTGGTTGGAAACTATATTGGCACCAGATTTAGAAAAAAGAAGAAACTTTCTGGGTTAGAAAAAAGCTTGGGCGGTTGTTGTACAAGATGGATTTGGGCCACATTTTAATGAAAAAACCAAATTGTGGTTTTTAAAACACAAAGTCCTTGTTCTAAAATTATGTCCTCACTCAAATCGTCTCACTCAGCCTTTGGACTTGGTTGTTTTTGCAGCCAATAAAGTTTGTTTTACTCGATTTGATTTTTAATATGTTTTTAAACATTGTGATAATATTTATAATAATAAACAAATATTATAATACTGTATCATTCTATACTATATTAAACAATTAAATACTATAATATCATTATATTTAATTTGATATTTACTATAATTTATAATACAATTAATTGTTTTTATAATTATATTTTATTGGTTAAAAAATTATATGTAGAAATTGGTGAAAATTCCATATTTAGATAATTTATGGGAAAAGGAAATGGGAAACGAAGTGGAGAGTGATGAAGTTGTGCTTTATATCAGGGTCCTCCTTTCTAAATATAAGTGGCATGATTTATTTCTAATTATAAAGAGGTAAAAAAAATAATAAAAAAAGCACTTTAAAATAAAAATATACTAGAAAAAACAAAATATGCTTTTTTTACCAAATACATCTATTTCTCCCAAACACTTCTTAATATGTTATAATATATACAACTATATTATAGATACAATTTGATGACGTTAATTTTTTAATTGTAAATATAATTAAAACCCAAATTGTTATTTTGAACTTTTTAATAACAACATGTTTACACTAAATGTCCCAATTGAGATGAAAAAAACTATATGGGATGAAAGTTTAATTGAAGTACTCGACAAAAGCAGAAGATTATTATGTTGTAAAGTTTGTGGGTATTTCCCAAACAAAAATGATGCTTCCGAACATTACGTGACACATCATGAATGTCAAAATGTGTAAATTAGAAAAATAGTTGAAATGCATACAATACGGGTCAATAAGCCGGTCACTACAAATCATTCGGAATAGTAACACCACAACCACACACTAAAAAAGTTGTGATAAAAGTTTAGTTGATGGAGTAAGAAAACTCACACATGAATTGGCAATGTTGTTTGCTGCCAATAACATAGTATCAAAATATCACATGTTAAAAGATATTATATCTATGTGTGCTGACTCGATTAAGCAGTATGGCATTGAAGTACTTGAAAAGGTACGTTCAAGTCATCAAATATTAACAAAAAGAGTAAGCGAATTCTCAAATAGTTGTATTGTTATAAAAAAATTATAATTATTAAATAAATTTTTAATAAATAAAAAATTGTGTTGTTATTTTAGTTTTATATTATATTGATAATAATTAAGTAGTTTTTGATTGTAAAAAAAGGATTTAAAAACAGTTGAAGTTTTTTTATTTAAAAGCAAAAGTTGTCCTGTAATAATTAATTGTTTTAAGTAAAAAAAATTACATTCTATTAACACGTGTCATTTTTTGTTGATGTGGTGAAACGTGGTGGCTGGTTTTTTGAAAAAGGAGGACCCTGTTGATGTGGTTAAAAAAAAAGTCGGAAAATCCAAAAAAACTTCGGGGATTTACAACAACCTTTTATCAAAAGACGTAATTACCAAAAGAACTGCCCTTAAAATTTGCACATCGGGAATGACAAAACTTATCATGTCAATTATAACTTCTTGGCAAAAATCTGCTACCGAGTTAAATATAATTTCCGCTTTTAAATGTTGTGGATTTGTTAAAAACTGTAATAACATGATCGTTTTT